>NC_091347.1:14236765-14269265 GCF_038502225.1 Cherax quadricarinatus | reverse complement strand
AAATAATTGCACCAACCACTCCAAAACTATATCCCCACCTGCTTTTAACATTTCTATCTTTATCCCATCAATCCCGGCTGCCTTACCCCCTTTCATTTTACCTACTGCCTCACGAACTTCCCCCACACTCACAACTGGCTCTTCCTCACTCCTACAAGATGTTATTCCTCCTTGCCCTATACACGAAATCACAGCTTCCCTATCTTCATCAACATTTAACAATTCCTCAAAATATTCCTTCCATCTTCCCAATACCTCTAACTCTCCATTTAATAACTCTCCTCTCCTATTTTTAACTGACAAATCCATTTGTTCTCTAGGCTTTCTTAACTTGTTAATCTCACTCCAAAACTTTTTCTTATTTTCAACAAAATTTGTTGATAACATCTCACCCACTCTCTCATTTGCTCTCTTTTTACATTGCTTCACCACTCTCTTAACTTCTCTCTTTTTCTCCATATACTCTTCCCTCCTTGCATCACTTCTACTTTGTAAAAACTTCTCATATGCTAACTTTTTCTCCCTTACTACTCTCTTTACATCATCATTCCACCAATCGCTCCTCTTCCCTCCTGCACCCACTTTCCTGTAACCACAAACTTCTGCTGAACACTCTAACACTACATTTTTAAACCTACCCCATACCTCTTCGACCCCATTGCCTATGCTCTCATTAGCCCATCTATCCTCCAATAGCTGTTTATATCTTACCCTAACTGCCTCCTCTTTTAGTTTATAAACCTTCACCTCTCTCTTCCCTGATGTTTCTATTCTCCTTGTATCCCATCTACCTTTTACTCTCAGTGTAGCTACAACTAGAAAGTGATCTGATATATCTGTGGCCCCTCTATAAACATGTACATCCTGAAGTCTACTCAACAGTCTTTTATCTACCAATACATAATCCAACAAACTACTGTCATTTCGCCCTACATCATATCGTGTATACTTATTTATCCTCTTTTTCTTAAAATATGTATTACCTATAACTAAACCCCTTTCTATACAAAGTTCAATCAAAGGGCTCCCATTATCATTTACACCTGGCACCCCAAACTTACCTACCACACCCTCTCTAAAAGTTTCTCCTACTTTAGCATTCAAGTCCCCTACCACAATTACTCTCTCACTTGGTTCAAAGGCTCCTATACATTCACTTAACATCTCCCAAAATCTCTCTCTCTCCTCTGCATTCCTCTCTTCTCCAGGTGCATACACGCTTATTATGACCCACTTCTCGCATCCAACCTTTACTTTAATCCACATAATTCTTGAATTTACACATTCATATTCTCTTTTCTCCTTCCATAACTGATCATTTAACATTACTGCTACCCCTTCCTTTGCTCTAACTCTCTCAGATACTCCAGATTTAATCCCATTTATTTCCCCCCACTGAAACTCTCCTACCCCCTTCAGCTTTGTTTCGCTTAGGGCCAGGACATCCAACTTCTTTTCATTCATAACATCAGCAATCATCTGTTTCTTGTCATCCGCACTACATCCACGCACATTTAAGCAACCCAGTTTTATAAAGTTTTTCTTCTTCTCTTTTTTAGTAATTGTATACAGGAGAAGGGGTTACTAGCCCATTGCTCCCGGCATTTTAGTCGCCTCATACGACACGCATGGCTTACGGAGGAAAGATTCTTTTCCACTTCCCCATGGACAATAGAAGAAATAAAAAAGAACAAGAGCTATTTAGAAAAAGGAGAAAAACCTAGATGTATGTATATATATATATGCATGTGCGTGTCTGTGAAGTGTGACCAAAGTGTAAGTAGGAGTAGCAAGATATCCCTGTTATCTTAGCGTGTTTATGTAAAACTGGTCAATTAGCAAGAACTCATTTAAAAATAAGTCCTTTCTAAAATTTTCTCTTATATGTTTAAAGATATATTTTTTTTATTAATGTTAATGTAAAATTTTTAATTTTGCACCTAAAGAATCTTAGAAAACTTACCTAACCTTATTATAACAAGAACAATTTATTTTAGCCTAACCCAACTAAATATATTTTAGATTTATTTACAATAACTTAATACTAAACATACACAGTGAAATATATATTTTTTGTTAGGTTCAGAATGATTTTGGCGAAATTATTGCATACACAAACTTTCACTTGTCCTATATGGCAAGATGAACGTTGCTATTTAAGCCAAGACCGCAAGTTCCGCCTATTCGGCACATTTATATATATATATATATATATATATATATATATATATATATATATATATATATATATATTTATATTTTTATTTTTTTTTTATTATCACACCGGCCGATTCCCACCAAGGCAGGGTGGCCCGAAAAAGAAAAACTTTCACCATCATTCACTCCATCACTGTCTTGCCAGAAGGGTGCTTTACACTACAGTTTTTAAACTGCAACATTAACACCCCTCCTTCAGAGTGCAGGCACTGTACTTCCCATCTCCAGGACTCAAGTCCGGCCTTCATAAATGTTACTTTGCTCACACTCCAACAGCACGTCAAGTATTAAAAACCATTTGTCTCCATTCACTCCTATCAAACACGCTCACGCATGCCTGCTGGAAGTCCAAGCCCCTCGCACACAAAACCTCCTTTACCCCCTCCCTCCAACCCTTCCTAGGCCGACCCCTACCCCGCCTTCCTTCCACTACAGACTGATACACTCTTGAAGTCATTCTGTTTCGCTCCATTCTCTCTACATGTCCGAACCACCTCAACAACCCTTCCTCAGCCCTCTGGACAACAGTTTTGGTAATCCCGCACCTCCTCCTAACTTCCAAACTACGAATTCTCTGCATTATATTCACACCACACATTGCCCTCAGACATGACATCTCCACTGCCTCCAGCCTTCTCCTCGCTGCAACATTCATCACCCACGCTTCACACCCATATAAGAGCGTTGGTAAAACTATACTCTCATACATTCCCCTCTTTGCCTCCAAGGACAAAGTTCTTTGTCTCCACAGACTCCTAAGTGCACCACTCACTCTTTTTCCCTCATCAATTCTATGATTCACCTCATCTTTCATAGACCCATCCGCTGACACGTCCACTCCCAAATATCTGAATACGTTCACCTCCTCCATACTCTCTCCCTCCAATCTGATATTCAATCTTTCATCACCTAATCTTTTTGTTATCCTCATAACCTTACTCTTTCCTGTATTCACCTTTAATTTTCTTCTTTTGCACACCCTACCAAATTCATCCACCAATCTCTGCAACTTCTCTTCAGAATCTCCCAAGAGCACAGTGTCATCAGCAAAGAGCAGCTGTGACAACTCCCACTTTGTGTGTGATTCTTTATCTTTTAACTCCACGCCTCTTGCCAAGACCCTCGCATTTACTTCTCTTACAACCCCATCTATAAATATATTAAACAACCACGGTGACATCACACATCCTTGTCTAAGGCCTACTTTTACTGGGAAAAAATTTCCCTCTTTCCTACATACTCTAACTTGAGCCTCACTATCCTCGTAAAAACTCTTCACTGCTTTCAGTAACCTACCTCCTACACCATACACTTGCAACATCTGCCACATTGCCCCCCTATCCACCCTGTCATACGCCTTTTCCAAATCCATAAATGCCACAAAGACCTCTTTAGCCTTATCTAAATACTGTTCACTTATATGTTTCACTGTAAACACCTGGTCCACACACCCCCTACCTTTCCTAAAGCCTCCTTGTTCATCTGCTATCCTATTCTCCGTCTTACTCTTAATTCTTTCAATTATAACTCTACCATACACTTTACCAGGTACACTCAACAGACTTATCCCCCTATAATTTTTGCACTCTCTTTTATCCCCTTTGCCTTTATACAAAGGAACTATGCATGCTCTCTGCCAATCCCTAGGTACCTTACCCTCTTCCATACATTTATTAAATAATTGCACCAACCACTCCAAAACTATATCCCCACCTGCTTTTAACATTTCTATCTTTATCCCATCAATCCCGGCTGCCTTACCCCCTTTCATTTTACCTACTGCCTCACGAACTTCCCCCACACTCACAACTGGCTCTTCCTCACTCCTACAAGATGTTATTCCTCCTTGCCCTATACACGAAATCACAGCTTCCCTATCTTCATCAACATTTAACAATTCCTCAAAATATTCCTTCCATCTTCCCAATACCTCTAACTCTCCATTTAATAACTCTCCTCTCCTATTTTTAACTGACAAATCCATTTGTTCTCTAGGCTTTCTTAACTTGTTAATCTCACTCCAAAACTTTTTCTTATTTTCAACAAAATTTGTTGATAACATCTCACCCACTCTCTCATTTGCTCTCTTTTTACATTGCTTCACCACTCTCTTAACTTCTCTCTTTTTCTCCATATACTCTTCCCTCCTTGCATCACTTCTACTTTGTAAAAACTTCTCATATGCTAACTTTTTCTCCCTTACTACTCTCTTTACTTCATCATTCCACCAATCGCTCCTCTTCCCTCCTGCACCCACTTTCCTGTAACCACAAACTTCTGCTGAACACTCTAACACTACATTTTTAAACCTACCCCATACCTCTTCGACCCCATTGCCTATGCTCTCATTAGCCCATCTATCCTCCAATAGCTGTTTATATCTTACCCTAACTGCCTCCTCTTTTAGTTTATAAACCTTCACCTATCTCTTCCCTGATGTTTCTATTCTCCTTGTATCCCATCTACCTTTTACTCTCAGTGTAGCTACAACTAGAAAGTGATCTGATATATCTGTGGCCCCTCTATAAACATGTACATCCTGAAGTCTACTCAACAGTCTTTTATCTACCAATACATAATCCAACAAACTACTGTCATTTCGCCCTACATCATATCGTGTATACTTATTTATCCTCTTTTTCTTAAAATATGTATTACCTATAACTAAACCCCTTTCTATACAAAGTTCAATCAAAGGGCTCCCATTATCATTTACACCTGGCACCCCAAACTTACCTACCACACCCTCTCTAAAAGTTTCTCCTACTTTAGCATTCAAGTCCCCTACCACAATTACTCTCTCACTTGGTTCAAAGGCTCCTATACATTCACTTAACATCTCCCAAAATCTCTCTCTCTCCTCTGCATTCCTCTCTTCTCCAGGTGCATACACGCTTATTATGACCCACTTCTCGCATCCAACCTTTACTTTAATCCACATAATTCTTGAATTTACACATTCATATTCTCTTTTCTCCTTCCATAACTGATCATTTAACATTACTGCTACCCCTTCCTTTGCTCTAACTCTCTCAGATACTCCAGATTTAATCCCATTTATTTCCCCCCACTGAAACTCTCCTACCCCCTTCAGCTTTGTTTCGCTTAGGGCCAGGACATCCAACTTCTTTTCATTCATAACATCAGCAATCATCTGTTTCTTGTCATCCGCACTACATCCACGCACATTTAAGCAACCCAGTTTTATAAAGTTTTTCTTCTTCTCTTTTTTAGTAATTGTATACAGGAGAAGGGGTTACTAGCCCATTGCTCCCGGCATTTTAGTCGCCTCATACGACACGCATGGCTTACGGAGGAAAGATTCTTTTCCACTTCCCCATGGACAATAGAAGAAATAAAAAAGAACAAGAGCTATTTAGAAAAAGGAGAAAAACCTAGATGTATGTATATATATATATGCATGTGCGTGTCTGTGAAGTGTGACCAAAGTGTAAGTAGGAGTAGCAAGATATCCCTGTTATCTTAGCGTGTTTATGTAAAACTGGTCAATTAGCAAGAACTCATTTAAAAATAAGTCCTTTCTAAAATTTTCTCTTATATGTTTAAAGATATATTTTTTTTATTAATGTTAATGTAAAATTTTTAATTTTGCACCTAAAGAATCTTAGAAAACTTACCTAACCTTATTATAACAAGAACAATTTATTTTAGCCTAACCCAACTAAATATATTTTAGATTTATTTACAATAACTTAATACTAAACATACACAGTGAAATATATATTTTTTGTTAGGTTCAGAATGATTTTGGCGAAATTATTGCATACACAAATTTTCACTTGTCCTATATGGCAAGATGAACGTTGCTATTTAAGCCAAGACCGCAAGTTCCGCCTATTCGGCACATTTATATATATATATATATATATATATATATATATATATATATATATATATATATATATATATATATATATATATATAATTATATTTTTATTTTTTTTTTATTATCACACCGGCCGATTCCCACCAAGGCAGGGTGGCCCGAAAAAGAAAAACTTTCACCATCATTCACTCCATCACTGTCTTGCCAGAAGGGTGCTTTACACTACAGTTTTTAAACTGCAACATTAACACCCCTCCTTCAGAGTGCAGGCACTGTACTTCCCATCTCCAGGACTCAAGTCCGGCCTGCCGGTTTCCCTGAATCCCTTCATAAATGTTACTTTGCTCACACTCCAACAGCACGTCAAGTATTAAAAACCATTTGTCTCCATTCACTCCTATCAAACACGCTCACGCATGCCTGCTGGAAGTCCAAGCCCCTCGCACACAAAACCTCCTTTACCCCCTCCCTCCAACCCTTCCTAGGCCGACCCCTACCCCGCCTTCCTTCCACTACAGACTGATACACTCTTGAAGTCATTCTGTTTCGCTCCATTCTCTCTACATGTCCGAACCACCTCAACAACCCTTCCTCAGCCCTCTGGACAACAGTTTTGGTAATCCCGCACCTCCTCCTAACTTCCAAACTACGAATTCTCTGCATTATATTCACACCACACATTGCCCTCAGACATGACATCTCCACTGCCTCCAGCCTTCTCCTCGCTGCAACATTCATCACCCACGCTTCACACCCATATAAGAGCGTTGGTAAAACTATACTCTCATACATTCCCCTCTTTGCCTCCAAGGACAAAGTTCTTTGTCTCCACAGACTCCTAAGTGCACCACTCACTCTTTTTCCCTCATCAATTCTATGATTCACCTCATCTTTCATAGACCCATCCGCTGACACGTCCACTCCCAAATATCTGAATACGTTCACCTCCTCCATACTCTCTCCCTCCAATCTGATATTCAATCTTTCATCACCTAATCTTTTTGTTATCCTCATAACCTTACTCTTTCCTGTATTCACCTTTAATTTTCTTCTTTTGCACACCCTACCAAATTCATCCACCAATCTCTGCAACTTCTCTTCAGAATCTCCCAAGAGCACAGTGTCATCAGCAAAGAGCAGCTGTGACAACTCCCACTTTGTGTGTGATTCTTTATCTTTTAACTCCACGCCTCTTGCCAAGACCCTCGCATTTACTTCTCTTACAACCCCATCTATAAATATATTAAACAACCACGGTGACATCACACATCCTTGTCTAAGGCCTACTTTTACTGGGAAAAAATTTCCCTCTTTCCTACATACTCTAACTTGAGCCTCACTATCCTCGTAAAAACTCTTCACTGCTTTCAGTAACCTACCTCCTACACCATACACTTGCAACATCTGCCACATTGCCCCCCTATCCACCCTGTCATACGCCTTTTCCAAATCCATAAATGCCACAAAGACCTCTTTAGCCTTATCTAAATACTGTTCACTTATATGTTTCACTGTAAACACCTGGTCCACACACCCCCTACCTTTCCTAAAGCCTCCTTGTTCATCTGCTATCCTATTCTCCGTCTTACTCTTAATTCTTTCAATTATAACTCTACCATACACTTTACCAGGTACACTCAACAGACTTATCCCCCTATAATTTTTGCACTCTCTTTTATCCCCTTTGCCTTTATACAAAGGAACTATGCATGCTCTCTGCCAATCCCTAGGTACCTTACCCTCTTCCATACATTTATTAAATAATTGCACCAACCACTCCAAAACTATATCCCCACCTGCTTTTAACATTTCTATCTTTATCCCATCAATCCCGGCTGCCTTACCCCCTTTCATTTTACCTACTGCCTCACGAACTTCCCCCACACTCACAACTGGCTCTTCCTCACTCCTACAAGATGTTATTCCTCCTTGCCCTATACACGAAATCACAGCTTCCCTATCTTCATCAACATTTAACAATTCCTCAAAATATTCCTTCCATCTTCCCAATACCTCTAACTCTCCATTTAATAACTCTCCTCTCCTATTTTTAACTGACAAATCCATTTGTTCTCTAGGCTTTCTTAACTTGTTAATCTCACTCCAAAACTTTTTCTTATTTTCAACAAAATTTGTTGATAACATCTCACCCACTCTCTCATTTGCTCTCTTTTTACATTGCTTCACCACTCTCTTAACTTCTCTCTTTTTCTCCATATACTCTTCCCTCCTTGCATCACTTCTACTTTGTAAAAACTTCTCATATGCTAACTTTTTCTCCCTTACTACTCTCTTTACATCATCATTCCACCAATCGCTCCTCTTCCCTCCTGCACCCACTTTCCTGTAACCACAAACTTCTGCTGAACACTCTAACACTACATTTTTAAACCTACCCCATACTTCTTCGACCCCATTGCCTATGCTCTCATTAGCCCATCTATCCTCCAATAGCTGTTTATATCTTACCCTAACTGCCTCCTCTTTTAGTTTATAAACCTTCACCTCTCTCTTCCCTGATGTTTCTATTCTCCTTGTATCCCATCTACCTTTTACTCTCAGTGTAGCTACAACTAGAAAGTGATCTGATATATCTGTGGCCCCTCTATAAACATGTACATCCTGAAGTCTACTCAACAGTCTTTTATCTACCAATACATAATCCAACAAACTACTGTCATTTCGCCCTACATCATATCGTGTATACTTATTTATCCTCTTTTTCTTAAAATATGTATTACCTATAACTAAACCCCTTTCTATACAAAGTTCAATCAAAGGGCTCCCATTATCATTTACACCTGGCACCCCAAACTTACCTACCACACCCTCTCTAAAAGTTTCTCCTACTTTAGCATTCAAGTCCCCTACCACAATTACTCTCTCACTTGGTTCAAAGGCTCCTTCCTATACATTCACTTAACATCTCCCAAAATCTCTCTCTCTCCTCTGCATTCCTCTCTTCTCCAGGTGCATACACGCTTATTATGACCCACTTCTCGCATCCAACCTTTACTTTAATCCACATAATTCTTGAATTTACACATTCATATTCTCTTTTCTCCTTCCATAACTGATCATTTAACATTACTGCTACCCCTTCCTTTGCTCTAACTCTCTCAGATACTCCAGATTTAATCCCATTTATTTCCCCCCACTGAAACTCTCCTACCCCCTTCAGCTTTGTTTGGCTTAGGGCCAGGACATCCAACTTCTTTTCATTCATAACATCAGCAATCATCTGTTTCTTGTCATCCGCACTACATCCACGCACATTTAAGCAACCCAGTTTTATAAAGTTTTTCTTCTTCTCTTTTTTAGTAATTGTATACAGGAGAAGGGGTTACTAGCCCATTGCTCCCGGCATTTTAGTCGCCTCATACGACACGCATGGCTTACGGAGGAAAGATTCTTTTCCACTTCCCCATGGACAATAGAAGAAATAAAAAAGAACAAGAGCTATTTAGAAAAAGGAGAAAAACCTAGATGTATGTATATATATATATGCATGTGTGTGTCTGTGAAGTGTGACCAAAGTGTAAGTAGGAGTAGCAAGATATCCCTGTTATCTTAGCGTGTTTATGAGACAGAAATATATATATATATATATATATATATATATATATATATATATATATATATATATATATATATGTCGTGCCGAATATGTAAAACTGGTCAATTAGCAAGAACTCATTTAAAATTAAGTCCTTTCTAAAATTTTCTTTTATACGTTTAAAGATATGTTTTTTTCATTAATGTTCATGTAAAAATTTATAATTTTGCACCAAAAGGAGCTTAGAAAACTTACCTAACCTTGTTACAACAAGCGCAATTTATTTTAGCCTAACCCAACTAAATATATTTTAGATTTATTTACAATAATTAAATACTAAACAAACACAGTGAAATATATTCTTTTCGTTAGGTTCAGAATGATTTTGGCGAAATTATTGCATACACAAATTTTCACTTGTCCTATATGGCAAGATGATCGTTGCTATTTAAGCCAAGATCGCAAGTTCTGCCTATTCGGCACGACATATATATATATATATATATATATATATATATATATATATATATATATATATATATATATATATTGAGGTAGTAGGTTGGTAGACAGCAACCGCCCAGGGAGGTACTACCGTCCTGCCAAGTGAGTGTAAAACGAAAGCCTGTAATTGTTTTACATGATGGTAGGATTGCTGGTGTCCTTTTTTCTGTCTCATGAACATGCAAGATTTCAGGTACGTCTTGCTACTTCTACTTACACTTAGGTCACACTACACATACATGTACAAGCACATATATACACACCCCTCTGGGTTTTCTTCTATTTTCTTTCTAGTTCTTATTCTTGTTTATTTCCTCTTATCTCCATGGGGAAGTGGAACAGAATTCTTCCTCCGTAAGCCATGCGTGTTGTAAGAGGCGACTAAAATGCCGGGAGCAAGGGGCTAGTAACCTCTTCTCCTGTACATATTACTAAATGTAAAAGGAGAAACTTTCGTTTTTCCTTTTGGGCCACCCCGCCTTGGTGGGATACGGCCGGTGTGTTGAATGAAAGAATATATATATATATATATATATATATATATATATATATATATATATATATATATATATATATATATATATATATATATATATATATATATAATATTTGGTCTATAAACTCAGTGTAAGTCGTGATAAATGGCTGTTAATCAATAAACTGAAGACTGGACGGGTGATCGAATCGTGGCCCTGGTACATAGTAGTTCCAGCACTTTACCACCAAGCTTCTAGGCTTTCAAATTGAAGGTTTCGGAAGCAGAACTTCTTTTCATGTGTCAATCAGTGGCACTATCTGTGACCCTCCAGTCTCCTCTGACAACCCCACAAGCTTTTGTGATAAATTTGTTCTCACATCCCCTGAAGCTATAGTGTCTAATAACTCAACTTAAGTCGTAATAAACGGCTGTGAATGAAGAAAAAATTCCTGTTACGTACCAAGGCCACGGCTGGAGCCCCCGTCAATTCATCTGTTTATTCATTTCCATCTTCCTATTAAAACCCTCATACCTCAGTACAGTGGCCCTGTTGCTTGAACCGTTAGGGGGGCCCCTTAGCAACCAGCAACGGCTAAGGTACATGAAACTTTAATAATCTTTTAAGTTCATATTTTAACTTCAGGACCCCTCGGGCATTAGAGGCCCTGAAGCTTAAGTTTCATTAGTTTCATATTAGATGTGCCCCTCCCTCTGGACCTGCTACATACCAGGGCCACTGTTCATTCATTTGTGTGTTACGTTAGTCTTCTCGTGGAGGTTGAGCTCAAGCCAATACCTCGATCAATAGCTTATTGCCTCAGATCAGGGAAAACACTACTGGGTCACGTCCTTAATATTTACAAAGGAAAACCCGAATTAGGGCTTAATTTTACAATTTATGGAGGCGTATGATTGAAATAAATCTCTGTAAAAAGAGTATAAACAAATCGTAAAAAAAAAAAAAATCATGGTTTAGCCAGATAACAGTATAACGTTATGATTAAAGTTTTTATGTTTCTTGTACAAAAGGATATATAATATTAAAAGTTGAAAAAATATGGAACACTGCCAAGAATAAAGTTGGAGAGAGAGAGAGAAAGAGAGAGAGAGAGAGAGAGAGAGAGAGAGAGAGAGAGAGAGAGAGAGAGAGAGAGAGAGAGAAAGAGAGAGAGAGAGAGAGAGAGAGAGAGAGAGAGAGAAAGAAAGAGAGAGAGAGAGAGAGAGAGAGAGAGAGAGAGTGTGGGAGGTACGCTGGTAGACATCATTCACATAAACTTTTGGACACTCTAAATTTGTAGCTTTCAACGCACAAACTGTAAAATAAACACGGAAAAACTTAAATGTTTCTGGTGGGAGCGTCATCAGTAGTGGTGGTAGGAGCGAGTAGTAGTAGCGAGTGGTGGTCGCAGGAGCGAGTAGTATTGGTGGCAGTAGCGAGTGGTGGTGAAAGCTACGAGAGGTGTTGGTAGTCGTAATAAGTGGTGGTGGTAGTGGTAGTAGCGAGTGGTGTTGGTGGAGAGCGGTGATAGTAAGAGTGGTGTTGGTGGGTAGTCGTGATAGTGAGAGTTATGGTGGTGGGTAGTCGTGATAGTAGTGAGAGTGGTGTTGGTGGTGGTAGTCGTTACAGTGTGTGCTGTTGGTAATGGGTAATCGTGATAGTAAGAATGGGGGTGGTGGGTAGTCGTGATAGTAAGAATGGGGGTGGTGGGTAGTCATGATAGTGAGAATAGTGTTGGTGGTGGGTAGTCGTGATAGTAAGAGTGGTGTTGGTAGTGAGTTGTGTAGTAGAGAGTTGGGTCGTTGTGAGTGTAAATGTTGCAGAGAATGATCATGACTGCCGCTTCACTTTCCCTGGCAGAAGTTATAGTAGTAGTTGTGGTGGTGATAATGATTTTGTTAGCAGTAATAGTGTTAATGATTAGAATTATAGTGATGCTAATTGTGGTTATAGTAATTATGCTAATAAAGTCTATGTTGATAGTATTTATGTATCTTCTTATAGAAGTATGGTTGTGGATGATATTATGATAGTGATGATAAGAGAGAGACAGAGATAAATAAAATGCCCTTAAAATAACTAATAAAAACAAAAAATAAAAAAAAACGAAAAATTAAAGTTTATATTATACGTGAAGTTCAGATTTCTACCATTTTGTCCTTAAAATATAAATCAAAGAGTGAATTTGATAGTTATATATCCAGTGACGCCTTAATTTAAAAAAAAATATAAAGAGACTAACAGAAGTTGCCTAAAATCTAAAAAAAAATAATAGTCTTCCCCAGATTTTTGTTTGGTTAGCAACTGTAAGATAAAAAATATAAAGTGAATATAACTGTTATGGCAAGAGGGGCAGTATTACCAATTAAGAGAACCAATATTTGCTGACATTCAACAAAGATTGTGATTCCTGCCCTATAACCTGACCAGGTGGTGACCCTGTCTGGCCTGACCAGATGGTGACCCTGTCTGGCCTGACCAGATGGTGACCCTGTCTGGCCTGACCAGATGGTGACCCTGTCTGGCCTGACTAGGTGGTGATTCTGCATGACCTGACCAACCTGTGACCCTGCCTGACCTGACCAGGTGGCGACCCTGTCTGGCCTGACCAGATGGTGACCCTGTCTGGCCTGACTAGGTGGTGATTCTGCATGACCTGACCAACCTGTGACCCTGCCTGACCTGACCAGGTGGCGACCCTGTCTGGCCTGACCAGATGGTGACCCTGTCTGGCCTGACTAGGTGGTGATTCTGCATGACCTGACCAACCTGTGACCCTGCCTGACCTGACCAGGTGGTGACCCTGTCTGGCCTGACCAGATGGTGACCCTGTCTGGCCTGACCAGATGGTGACCCTGTCTGGCCTGACCAGGTGGTGACCCTGTCTGGCCTGACCAGGTGGTGACCCTGTCTGGCCTGACTAGGTGGTGATTCTGCATGACCTGACCAACCTGTGACCCTGCCTGACCTGACCAGGCGGTGACCCTGTTTGATCTAAACAGGTGGTACTCTAACCTCATCCACTCTCTAGCATCTCTAACATCCTGCCAGTATCCAGTTTATCTATATCAGTGAGTATTTTGTATGTCGTAATTATGTCTTCCCTGGTACTCCTCTCTTTCATTGTTTTTAGAGTTCCTTAAGTATCGTCGCCTGTTTTTTTTATTTGGTGTGTGTGTGTGTGTGTGTGTGTGTGTACTCACCTATATGTACTCACCTATATGTGATTGCAGGGGTCGATTCATAGCTCCTAGCCCCGCCTCTTCACTGGTCGATACTAATTCACTCTCTCCCTGCTCCATGATATTTGTCATACCTCTTCTTAAAGCTATTTATGGAATTTGCTTCCACCACTACACTCTCCAGATTATTCCAGTTCCTGACAACTCTAAGACTAAAGAAATACTTCCTAACATCCCTATGACTCATCTGGGTTTTCAGTTTCCAATTGTGTCCCCGTGTTTCTGTATCCCATCTCTGAAACATTCGATCCTTGTCCACGTTGTCAATGCCTCTTAGTATTTTATACGTTGTTATCATGTCCCCTCTATCCCTCCTATCCTCTAGTGTCATCAGGTTGAGTTCCCTTAACCTCTCCTCATAAGACATACCCCTCAGTTCCGGGACTAATCGTGTTGCAAATTTTTTCACTTTCTCCAATTTCTTGACGTGTTTGACTAAGTGAGGGTTCCATACTGGCGCTGCATATTCCAGTATAGGCCTTACGTACACTGTGTACAATGTCGTGAATGACTCCTTACTCAGATGTCTAAACGCCAATCTCAGGTTTACCAATCTCCCATATGCTGCAGCAGTTATTTGATTGTGTGCCTCAGGGGACATGTTCGTTATGATGCTTACCCCAAGATCCTTTTCTTTAACTGACGTTTGCAGCTGTTGGTTTCCTAACCTGTACTCCGTCTGCGGTCTTCTGTGTCCTTCCCCAATCTTCATAACCTTACACTTACTGGGGTTAAACTCCAGGAGCCATTTGTCGGACCATACTTGTAGTTTATCCAGATCCCCTTGTAATCTTAACTGATCCTCTCCCACTTGTATTCTCCTCATCAGTTTCACATCATCAGCGAACAGTGACACTTCTGAATCTATTCCTTCCACCATGTCATTCACGTATACAAGAAACAGCACCGGGCCTAGGACTGACCCTTGTGGAACCCCACTCGACACATTCGCCCACTCCGACACTTCAGCACGTACCAACACACGTTGTTTCCTTCCTGTCAGGTATTCCCTGATCCATTGCAGTACTTTCCCCTTTATTCCTGCCTGCTCCTCTAGTTTTTGCACCAGTCTCTTGTGTGGTACTGTGTCAAAAGCCTTCTTGCAATCTAAGAAGATGCAATCTACCCATCCCTCTCTCTCATGTCTTACTTCTGTTACCTTATCGTAGAACTCAAGTAAATTTGTGACACAGGATTTCCCATCTCTGAAGCCATGCTGACTGTCTTGTATGAGCCCAATCTTTTCAATGTGTTCCACTACTTTTCTCCTGATAATCTTTTCCATGACTTTACATACTATACAAGTCAGTGACACTGGTCTGTAGTTTAATGCTGCCTGTCTGTCCCCTTCCTTAAAAATTGGAACTACATGTGCTGTCTTCCACGCCTCAGGCAACTGCCCTGTTTCGATAGATTTACTGAAGATTGCTGCTAATGGCACACACAGTTCCTCTGCTCCCTCTCTCAGTATCTATGGAGATATGTTATCTGGGCCCACCGCCTTTGAGGTATCGAGTTCGTCTAGCAGTTTCTTCACTTCTACCTTGGTTATGTGCATTGTGTCCAGCGCCTGCTGGTGCACCCTACCTCCACAGTTTGCTGGAAGCATTCCTGACTCTATTGTGAATACTTCTCTAAATCATTTGTTTAGTTCATCACATACTTCTTGGTCACTCTTCATGTGTGTGTGTGTGTGTGTGTGTGTATATACACACCTAATTGTACTCACCTAATTGTGGTTTCAGGGGTCGAGACTCAGCTCCTGGCCCCTGAGCTGTATCATACCTCGTCTCAAAACTATGTATGGTTCCTGCCTCCACTACTTCACTTGCTAGGCTATTCCACTTCCTGACAACTCTATGACTGAAGAAATACTTCCTAACGTCCATGTGACTCGTCTGAGTCTTCAGCTTCCAGTTGTGACCCCTTGTCCCTGTGTCCCCTCTCTGGAACATCCTATCTCTGTCCACCTTGTCTATTCCCCGCAGTATCTTGTATGTCGTTATCATGTCTCCCCTGACCCTTCTGTCCTCCAGTGTCGTCAGTCCGATTTCCCTCAACCTTTCCTCGTACGACATTCCCCTGAGCTCTGGGACTAGCTTTGTTGCAAGCCTTTGTACTTTCTCTAACTTCTTGACGTGCTTGACCAGGTGTGGGTTCCAGACTGGTGCTGCATACTCCAGTATGGGCCTAACATACACAGTGTACAGTGTCTTGAACGATTTCTTATTAAGGTATCGGAACGCTATTCTCAGGTTTGCCAGGCGCCCGTATGCTGCAGCAGTTATTTGGTTGATGTGTGCCTCCGGTGATGTGCTCAGTGTTATGGTCACCCCAAGGTCTTTCTCCCTGAGTGAGGTCTGTAGTCTTTGTCCACCTAGCCTATACTCTGTCTGCGGTCTTCTTTGCCCCTCCCCAATCTTCATGACTTTGCATTTGGCTGGATTGAATTCGAGAAGCCAGTTACTGGACCACATGTCCAGCCTGTCCAGGTCTCTTTGCAATCCTGCCTCATCCTCATCTGATTTAATTCTTCTCATCAACTTCACATCATCTGCGAACAGGGACACTTCAGAGTCTATTCCTTCCATCATGTCGTTCACATATATCAAAAATAGCACTGGTCCTAGAACTGACCCCTGTGGGACCCCGCTCGTAACAGGCGCCCACTCTGATACCTCTTCACGTACCATGACTCGTTGCTGCCTCCCTGTCAGGTATTCCCTGATCCATTGCAGTGCCCTCCCTTTTACATGCGCCTGATCCTCCAGCTTCTGCACTAATCTCTTGTGGGGAACTGTGTAAAAGGCCTTCCTGCAGTCTAGGAAAACGCAATCTACCCACCCCTCTCTCTCGTGTCTTACTTCTGTTACCTTGTCATAAAACTCCAGGAGGTTTGTGATACACGATTTGCCTTCCATGAACCCAGGCTGGTTTTCATTTATAATCTTGTTCCTTTCCAGGTGTTCGACCACTCTCCTCCTGATAATCTTCTCCATGACTTTGCACACAATACATGTCAGAGACACAGGTCTGTAGTTTAGCGCCTCGTTTCTGTTTCCTTTCTTAAATATGGGGACTACATTAGCTGTCTTCCATTTCTCAGGTAGTTGCCCAGTTTCAAGGGATGTGTTGAAGATTGTGGTTAGAGGCACGCACAGCATCTCTGCTCCTTCTCTAAGGACCCATGGGGAGATGTCCGGTCCCATCGCCTTTGAGGTGTCAAAGTCACTTAGGAGCTTCTTCACCTCCTCCTCGGTTGTTCGTATGTCATCCAACACTTGTTGGTATATTCCCTCTTGATGTTCCCTTCTGTGCTGTCTTCCCACAGCCCTTCCTGTCTCTACTGTAAAAACTTCCTTAAATCTCCTGTTCAGCTCCTCACATACCTCCTGATCATTTCTTGTGAGTTCTCCACCTTCTGTCCTTAATCTGATCACCTGGTCTTTGACTGCTGTCTTCCTCCTGATGTGGCTATACAACAGTTTCGGGTCAGTCTTGATTCTCGATGCTATGTCATTTTCATACTGTCGCTGGGCCTCCCTCCTTACCTGTGCATACTCAATCCTGGCTCTACGAGTGATCTCCCTATTTTCGTGTGTTCTCTGCCTTCTGTACTTTTTCCATTCTCTATTGCACTTTGTTTTTGCCTCCTTACACCGTCGGGTAAACCAGGGGCTCGTTCTGGTCTTCCCGTTGTTTCTGTTGCCCTTGGGAATAAACCTTTCTACTGCCTCCTTGCATTTTGTTGTTACATATTCCATCATTTCATTTACTGGCTTTCCTGCCAGTTCTCTGTCCCACTGGACCTCCCGCAGGAAGTTCTTCAACCCTATGTAGTCCCCTCTTTTATAGTCAGGCTTTTCCCATTCAACTCCTGTTACTCTCTCCACTTGCAGCTCTACTATGTATTCAAAGCACAGAACCACGTGGTCGCTAGCTCCTAGGGGACTCTCATACTTGATTTCCTCAATGTCTGAGCTGCCCAGGGTGAACACAAGGTCCAATCTTGCTGGTTCATCCTCCCCTCTCACTCTGGTAGTGTCCTTAACATGTTGGTGCATGAGGTTTTCCAGCACCACGTCCAACATCCTGGCTCTCCATATTTCGGGACCCCCATGTGGCTCCAGGTTTTCCCAGTCAATCTCCCTGTGGTTGAAATCCCCCATAACCAGCAACTCTGCTCTGCTGGAGTGAGCTCTTCTTGCCACCTCAGCAAGTGTGTCCACCATTGCTCTGTTGCTCTCTTCATATTCCTCTCTTGGCCTCCTGCAGTTCTGTGGTGGATTATACATCACTGCAATGACCACTTTGTGTTCCCCAGACTGAAGTGTACCTACTATGTAGTCTCTTTCTCCCGTCTTATCTATGCCTTCCATTTTCTCGAATTTCCATCTGTTTTTTTACGAGCAGAGCAACCCCACCTCCCCCTTTGCCCCTTCTATCTTTCCTCATGATCTGGTATCCTGGTGGGAAGATTGCATCTGTTATTGTCTCCGTGAGTTTTGTTTCTGTAACTGCTATGATGTCTGGGGACTTCTCATTGATTCTTTCTTGCCATTCCTCATGTTTATTCGTTAATCCATCTGCATTTGTGTACCAAACCTTCAACTTCTGTTCTAATACTGTGACTGTGGTGCGGGGGGTGGGAACAGAGGGATCGGTGTGTGATGGTTGGTTTGGATTGTTCAGTTGCCTTGGGGGTGTCGTGGCTGGAGTCCTTCTTCATGTGTTTCTGGGGGGTGTGCTTGTCCTTCCAGTTGATCCTGGGTTATTCTGCTCTCCTTTTTCATTTCCTCCCATTTCTCCTTTCGTTTTTGAACTCTCTCTTTCATCGTCTTCCTTTCGTCCTGTGTTCTGTCTCGTGTGTGTGGGTGTATGTGGGTGTGAATGTTTGTGTGCGCACACTAGGCTACGCAACTCTTTTGAAGATTATAAATTTTTTTCACAATCAATTCCTTATTAATATACACTAATATATACTATATAATATTTACTGTGTACACTTGTGTTTGTGTGTGTGTGTGTGTTTACTAGCTTTTCGTTCTTTGAAAAAGAGGGGGGGGGCCACGTTAACACTATTGTTATTGTTCTTGGTTCACCGGTACTCTCCCGGCTCAGATCTTCGCACACTAGGCTACCTTACTTTTTTGAAGATTATAAGATTATTTTTTCTCACTCAATTCCTTATTAATATATACTAATGTTTATTATAATAATAATTACTGGTGAACACGTGTGTTTGTATGTGCGAACTTGTTTACTAGCTTGTCGCTGTCAGAAAAACGGGGCGGGGGGTTCACTAGGCTACCCAACTCTTCTGAAGATATTTAGATAATTTACTAAACATTATCAGGGTTCCCACTATCTATCTCCTGGTACTGAAAGTTAGGGGAAAAGAGTGATGGTATAGCATACAACCAGCAGGGCGAGACACTGAGATTTTAGACACTAACCAAAACTAACCACACATAGGCAAGTGATGTCGTCTGCACAACAATGGAGGTTCCTGGTGGTGACTGCTATCAACTCCTTCAATTTTGTAACTCCTTCTGGAACTTTATCATGCATTCAAGTTTTTATTTTATTTTTCTTTTAAGACTTGGTATTCACTCTTTTTTCTTTAGTACAGTATTGGTCATAACAAATCTGATGATATTAACTACATTCACAACACCAACAGCTGGGGATTGACTAATTTTTTCTTACTTTCAGTATTTACTTAATCACTCGTTTATGATCTTATCACTACACTGCTGCTATAACCAACCAACATATGTATTTGTTAATATTTCAGATCACACTGTTAACCCAATTAACTGTTTAGATATTTTGTGTCAACACTGCGGCCAGCAGCGTCATCAGCTGACTGCTACTCTCCCTCCCTCACCATTCATTCAAATTTAAATTGTAAAATTCTTGATCTTATCACATTATTCGCACTCTTGAAAGCTATTACATTCTTGTAGGTATATTCACTGATTCACTCACGTACGATGACCGCTAATAATATCTTAGGACAGCCACTAGAACGCTAAATCCTGGGAGCACTATTCAGCGATACTGCTTCACGTGTGTGTGAGCGCGCGCTCAGTCTTTCTTAATTAAGGACTCCTAACACCTTCCATGGAATGCCACCCACCCACAACAGAAAACAAACACCAAGGTACCTACTTTCACCTACGTGAAGAAAGACAACATTCAGGCACCTACTTACAGCGAGGTTACCAGAAACAATCCCGGGTCCCACAAGTGAAGTTCTAGTTTTGAAATCTTCCTCAGCTCCAAGACGTGACGACAATTACTACACACACGCTCATTATTATAGTATTTCAGCAAAAAACAACATATGTATAAAATTACTTGTTGCTTCCTTCCCCGGGCTGCTCTGGGCTGCTCTGGGCTGCCCTGGGCAGCTCTAGGCTACTCTGGGCTGCTCTGGGCAGCCCTGGCAGCTCTATGGTGTCTTGGGCTGCTCTGGGCTGCCTGGACTGCAATGGGCTGCCCTGGGGCTACCATGCGACTGCTCTAGGCTGCCCTGGGACTGCCTTGGACTGCCCTGGGACTGCCTGGGACTGCCTTGGACTGCCTGAGACTTCCCTGAACTGGTCTGGGCTGCCCTGGGAATGCCCTGGAGTGCAATGGACTGCCCTGGGGCTGCCCTGGACTGCCTGAGACTGCCCTTGACTGCTCTGGGCTGCCCTGAATTGCTCTGGGCTACCCTGGAGTGCAATGGACTGCACTGGGCTGCCCTGACTACCCTCAACACCTACCTACATAGGCGTCCACAGCCAACTTCAATAATCATTTAGCGAGGCAGCAGCAATTTAACTATATTCATTTTGAGTAATTTAAATAGCAAAGCATTGGCAGTCAGCCTAAAAATATACAAATTAATATAAATTAACATAAATTACGGCTCTAGTACATATATAAATCATTGCAAAATGGATCCACCTAATGTGAATTCAATATGTACACTAAATATGGGATATATTAATTAAATGCAAAGCATATTATTAGTGAGAAATATTGTAATAATATTTTCGTCTGTACATTATAAATTTTTTTTAAGTATTCCCTGTAAAATTTAAAAAAAAAATTGTTTAGGAATAAAGAATTATTTTATTTGCTTCGACTTCATGTTTAGTGAAGACCCGAGAAAATTCACACATTTTAACCCTTCAGATTTAGGCTCTTGTGGGCTCTTGATCCATGGAATTAGAGGTACCCTAATTTCCCGTGCGTCAAAAACTCTGTTAGCTCCCGTTTCCCAGGCTCTGCATGACTCGTTAGGGTTTAGAGCTTCCTCATGCAAATATTGTACAGCATCCAGTCGAGCTGTCAGTCCCTCCAACTGTTCCTTCTACCATACTGTCACACTACTGTGATCCACCACTGCTATCATTACTGCCACTACTATCCACCATCACTAATACCACTATTGCCACCACTATCCACCATCACTATCACCACATCACCACTTCTGCCACTACTATCCACCACCACTAATACCACTATTGCCACTACTATCCACCACCACTATCACCACATCACCACTTCTGCCACTACTATCCACCACCACTAACACCACTACTGCCACTACTATCCACTGCCACTACTATCCACCACCACTATCACCACTACTGCCACTACTATCCACCACCACTCACCACATCACCACTTCTGCCACTACTATCCACCACCACTAATACCACTTCTGCCACTACTATCCACTGCCACTACTATCCACTGTCACTACTATCCACCACCACTAATACCACTTCTGCCACTACTATCCACCACTACTATCACCAGTTTCATCACTATCGCCACTTCTGTCATCACTGACACCCACTACTACTACCGTCACTATCATCGCTACCACAATCCTATTACTATCACTACCACCGCCACTACTATCATTGCCACCACCACTACCACCATCATTGCCGTCATCACTGCCATAACAATAACATTACTGCCATTATTTCCACCCTCGCTACTATCAATACCACCACCACTACCATCATTATCACCATCATCATCATCACTAGTCCTACCACCACTTCCACCACCAGCACGGCAGCAACGACAAAAACAATGACGACGACCACCACCACCACCATTACCACTACCATCACTTCCAACACAACTACAACAGCAGCGATAACAAAAATCACCGGCACGACAACGACAACCACCATCATTAGCAAATACGTCTACTAACCCCCCCTCCCCACCGCTATCATTGCCACCACAACAACAAAAACCACTATCACTAGCACCACTACCACGATTACTCCCCCACCACCACCACCCCACCACAACCTTCACCACCATAAGAACCAGACTTTCAATATCTACAACTTTTAAATAACATATTTCACTCGTGCTGTTAAAATCTTTGCAATAATATTCACTCACTGAGTGAAGATCAGTGAATCTGAACTTCTCGATTTTATTCTCTCAGTTAATTGGTCATTTATTATATTTGTTTTATTGTCCATTATATTTATTTCCACATCATCACACCCTTCAAGGTCCTTGCAGCCATTGATGCAAGGAACTGGAGCTATCTTCTTCCTTGGATCAAGTGTGTTTACCTTCCATTCCCTAGGCGCTATCTGACCTCCACGGGTTTACCATTATACTGCCTACCCATTATCAAAATTTTTTGGTACCTACAAATCCGAGTGACCACTTTCATTAATTGCATTACCTGAACGTTCAGCGTAAAATGAAACTGTAATTTTCGCTAATTAGGTCGTTTTTTTCCACAGATTATTCATTTATATGGTTTGATGGAAGAGGTTACTGACTCTGTTGAATGCCATGTTGACATCATGCTGCGCCTCATCTCCTGAGTACAGGTACCTAGCAAACCTGTCTTGCGATTACCGTATGGAGGGTCGAACCTTCTGCTGACTAGCCCACACGAGTTTACTATTTTCTAAGGTAAAGCACACATACTGCGCCTTACGGCCATAGGAACTAGCAACAGCTCTGTAAGGTAAAGAGGATCCCTACCGAAACATTTCAAATATTATTCAGTAGCGTAGTAAAGATGTTCAAATGTCTCTGAATAAAATTAGTGTAGTCTGAATTAATGTTGAAGGAATGAGGATAACAGACGTGGCTGATTGTTGTAGTAACATAAAACATCATCTACTAACCCGTCTTTCTAATCAACCTCAGCGTAACGTTTTAGAACGTCAAGTATGTGACTGTGACACTGGAATGAAAAAGTGACTATTTAAACAAGAGGGTACAACTGGAAACTTCCAGTTGTGCCCCTCTTGTTCCTCTGTCGTTATCATATCCCGCCTATCCCTCCTGTCCTCCAGTGTCATCAGGACGAGTCTACTTGGTGGATGTCTGCTTTCTGTTTCAGAAGTTTCCATTACCTTGATTCATTATTTTATTTATTGCCATTATGACCTTTTATGATTGGTCAAATTGGTTAAATCTAATCTCACTCGAATACTTTTATATTTTCCATGAGTAGTGTTATTACTAGGAATTTTATCATTCTTCCTCAAACGTTGCTTCGACGCTTTCCATGTTGCTGTAAAGAAATACTTTGAATGGAGTTGAAGAACAACTTTGAATGTTTCTGTAAAGCAACATTAACTCTGTTCTTGCTTTGCCCTTTGTTTCATTTTCATTTTCTCTCTCCTTGTTCCTTATGTTATTCTCATCTTTTAATTGTTCTAGTGCTCTCTTATAAGAAGTTCTTACCTCTTCCTGTTAGAGGGGTTCTATCTACTGTTTTTCTCTTTCGACTCTCATTATTCTCCATTCCTTTCATAATACTTTGTTTATGATCCTCGAAAGCTTTGTCTCTGTGATTGCTATTAAACCTAGTTTCCCTTCAGTTATTACCTTTCACTCATTGTTCTAATTACACATTGCGTCAATGTTCGCGTACACAGTACAAATTATTGCTACATTGCCTGTTTCTGTTTCTTGGCAAGATGGTAAGATAGCAAAACGGTAAGATAATAAAATAGGTGGTGAGTGGGGGATAGGGTTGAAAAAACCGTCAGGAATTCTCTTAAGGAAAAATATGTATAGTAACGGCGACGATCCTCCCCAGCTAATCGAGTACAACCATTCGAGTACACACACACACACACACACACACACACACACACACACACACGTACGTCTCCAAAGTGACTGGTGATATACACACACAAATTTCTTTAATCTTAATGTTTAGTGCACTGCAAACACATTCATTCTTGTAACTGCTGTCGCAAATTAACCAACTTATAAAGAAATACAACACTTAATGTATAAATAATGTTCATTTCTATAATTAAAAGCACAATTGCAAGAGCCAAGGTATTATAAGCAATAAAGACGGCAGATAAATTATGAAATCGACTCTCCATAAAAAAAACGCCTAAGAAATTTTTCGTTTAATCTCATGAGGATTTTTTAATAAGATTTAGAGAAGGCGTGATTAAAAAGAAAAAAATGTAGGTCAAAAATTGTGTTTGACATGTTCATCTCTTCGTTTCATCTCCTGGAATAAAACTCTTTACTGAAAGTTGAAGTTGCATACCTAATAATAAGAATTAAAATGTTGAATGTTTATTTCTAGCTTCTTGATGCGAGGATTGAGATAGTTGTTGATGTTGTTTGAGCTGCAAGTGGTGGTGGTGGTGGTGGTGGTGGTGGTGGTGGTGGTGTTGTTGGTAGTGTTGGTGGTGGTGTTGTTGTTGGTAGTGTTGGTGGTGGTGGTGGTGTTGTTGGTGGTAGTGATGATGATGGTGGTGGTTGTTGGTGGTAGTGATGATGATGGTGGTGGTTGTTGGTGGTAGTGATGATGATGGTGGTGGTTGTTGGTGGTAGTGATGATGATGGTGGTGGTTGTTGGTGGTAGTGATGATGATGGTGGTGGTTGTTGGTGGTAGTGATGGTGGTGGTGGTTGTTGTTGGTGGTAGTGATGATGATGGTGGTGGTTGTTGGTGTTGTTGTTGGTAGTGTTGGTGGTGGTGGTGGTGGTGTTGGTGTTGGTAGTGTTGGTGGTGGTGGTGGTGTTGTTGGTGGTAGTGTTGGTGGTGGTGGTGGTGTTGTTGGTGGTAGTGATGGTGGTGGTGGTGGTGTTGTTGGTGGTAGTGATGGTGGTGGTGTTGTTGTTATTGTTGGTGGTGGTGGTGGTGGTGGAGATGGTGGTGGTGTTGGTGGTGGAGACAGTGGTAGGTGGTATAGAAGGTGGTGTAAAATACATGTTGGTTGAGCTAAAGACATTTAAGTTGTTGCTTGTGAAGCTGGTGAAGGTAATTTAGTTGACAAATCAGACACATGTTCAACACTTGGGTACCTTTATTATAGAAACGTTAAGCCACACAGAGGCTTCATTAGTCCAATACAAAGAAGAATGGTGAAGATCAGAAGGAGTGTGAGGTAATCAGTCCCTCATGTGTCTAATTTATCAACCTGTCGGTTCTCAGGTAGTGGTGCTGATACATGACAGCTGATCAGAGATAAAAGAGAGACCTTCATAAGCTTTAGTTGTAAATAATAATGCTGGTTAAGCCGGTCTTGTGTCGAAATTAACAATTTTCCACGAGTGTTAATGGCTGTATCAATGATCGTTACTTCTATAACAAACCATGTTAAAGTCACACTTCTAGTCAGATTAAAGCAAATAACTGGAACTGGTGGTGGTTAGTGGTATTGTTGGAACTGGTTGTCGTTAGTATTGTTGGAACTGATGGTGGTTAGTGGCATTGTGGGAACTGGTGGTGGTTAGTGCTGTTGGAACTGGTGGTGGTTAGTGGTATTGTTGGAACTGGTGGTGGTTAGTGGCGTTGTGGGAACTGGTGGTGGTTAGTGCTGTTGGAACTGGTGGTGGTAAGTGGTATTGTTGGAACTGGTGGTGGTTAGTGCTGTTGGAACTGGTGGTGGTTAGTGGTATTGTTGGAACTGGTGGTAGTTAGTGGTATTGTTGGAACTGGTGGTAGTTAGTGGTATTGTTGGAACTGGTGGTGGTTAGTGGTATTGTTGGAACTGGTGGTGGTTAGTGCTGTTGGAACTGGTGGTGGTTAGTGATATTGTTGGAACTGGTGGTGGTTAGTGGTACTGTTGGAACTGGTGGTGGTTAGTGCTGTTGGAACTGGTGGTAGTTAGTGGTATTGTTGGAACTGGTGGTAGTTAGTGGTATTGTTGGAACTGGTTGTCGTTAGCGTTGTTGGAACTGGTTGTCGTTAGCGTTGTTGGAACTGGTGGTGGTTAGTGCTGTTGGAACTGGTTGTCGTTAGTATTGTTGGAACTGGTTGTTGTTAGTGCTGTTGGAACTGGTGGTGGTTAGTGCTGTTGGAACTGCTGGTGGTTAGTGGTATTGTTGGAACTGGTTGTCGTTAGTATTGTTGGAACTGGTTGTTGTTAGTGGTGTTGGAACTGCGTGGTGGTTAGTGGTATTGTTGGAACTGGTAGTGGTTAGTGGTATTGTTGGAACTGATGGTAGTTAGTGGTATTGTTGGAACTGGTGGTGGTTAGTGGTATTGTTGGAACTGGTGGTAGTTAGTGGTATTGTTGGATCTGGTGGTGGTTAGTGGTATTGTTGGAACTGGTTGTCGTTAGCGTTGTTGGAACTGGTGGAGGTTAGTGGTATTGTTGGAACTGGTGGTGGTTAGTGCTGTTGGAACTGGTGGTGGTTAGTGCTGTTGGAACTGGTGGTGGTTAGTGGTATTGTTGGAACTGGTGGTGGTTAGTGGTATTGTTGGAACTGGTGGTGGTTAGTAGTATTGTTGGAACTGGTGGTGGTTAGTGGTATTGTTGGAACTGGTGGTGGTTAGTGGTATTGTTGGAACTGGTGGTGGTTAGTGGTATTGTTGGAACTGGTGGTGGTTAGTGGTATTGTTGGAACTGGTGGTGGTTAGTGGTATTGTTGGAACTGGTGGTGGTTAGTGGTATTGTTGGAACTGGTGGTGGTTAGTGGTATTGTTGGAACTGGTGGTGGTTAGTGGTATTGTTGGAACTGGTGGTGGTTAGTGGTATTGCTGGAACTGGTGGTGGTTAGTGGTATTGTCGGAACTGGTGGTGGTTAGTGGTATTGTTGTAACTGGTTGTCGTTAGTATTGTTGAAACTGGTGGTGGTTAGTTGTATTGTTGGAACTGGTTGCCGTTAGTATTGTTGGAACTGGTAGTGGTTAGTGGCATTGTTGGAACTGGTTGTTGTTAGTGGTGTTGGAACTGCGTGGTGGTTAGTGATATTGTTAGAGCTTGCAGTGGTTAGTGATATTGTTGGAGCTGGTAGTGGTTAGTGGTGGTGTTGACTCGGTAATGGTGGTAGTGGTGTTGTTATTGAAGACGGTGCTGGTGTTAGAATGAGGGACGGTGGTGGTCCTACTGATGCTACAAATTTATATGGAGAGAGAGAGAGAGAGGGAGAGAGAGAGTTTTCCTCCAGATCCCCAAAATTTATGACGGTCGTGGCGACTTCTCTTATACTTCTTCATAACTTTCATCAACAGAGTCAGTTTCTCCTCATACAAGTTTGCAATCAGACGTAGGTGCACAGGTTCGAAAACCCTTTACTTCGATGGAAACAGTGCAAAAGAACACTCTATCTTATGGGAGGAACACTTTAATCTCCCTAAGTGAACATAATTACTCCAATACATACGTTGCAATCGGCCCATACTTCTTGTTGAATAGGCTGGTTGCATCGGCCTAGCCTGATGTATTGCCCTGGGCAGCAGTTTGTTTGGAATAGAGAGATATTGCTGCATACAGAGCCAAATAACATGTTAACTGAGTGATCTAGGCTAGTTTATCCATTAGTTAACTAACTTCGTTTTGAGACATCTAAATCAAGTCAATGATCACTATTATTATTATTAATATTTTCACAAGGAAATGCTAAATCTTTATGGGTCATACAAGAAATAAGATATAAAGTCTGATCCATGGACATGGTAACACGAAATCCTTGGATGAAGAGGCCTGTACCTGCATCAAGGTATTCTCTCGATGGAATCATGTTACTCCTGACTTACCGTCCTGACTACTGACAGGATACAAGTTTCATGCCACTTCTTTCTTCCCGCACGACACCTCTAATGTAATGTGTGAGTAATGTTCCATTTCATTGTTGTGCAGTGTGTCCGAGACCCAATTTAAACAAATGTATCTGTCCGATGTTCAATACTCAACATCCTCCGGAAATATTCTACTGAACATCCTCCGGAAATATTCTACTGAACATCCTCCGGAAATATTCTATTCAACATCCTCCGGAGATATTCTACTCAATGCAATATTCGCTATTTATACTTGAAATTTTTTTTAATGACAAATGATGAAATAATATTGGAGAAAATACCAACAGTATATTACATGAAAGGATTCAGGGGTAACTTACGTGGCTTTGTAGCAACGTTTCGCTATCCAGGAGCTATGTCAAGCCAATGTCAAGCATTGGTTTGACAAAGTTACACCCACTAAGGGATGGAAAGAAATATTTGCTTATTTTCCATTTGTTTGACAGCTTATTTGCGATTGTCCAGCACACACATTATATATACGTATATATATATATATATATATATATATATATATATATATATATATATATATATATATATATATATATATATATATATATATATGTCGTGCCGAATATGTAAAACTGGTTAATTAGCAAGAACTCTTTTAAAATTAACACCTTTCTAAAAATTTTCTCTTATACGTTTAAAGATATATTTTTTCCATTAATGTTAATGTAAAAAAATTTAATTTTGCTCCAAAAGAATCTTAGAAAACCTACCTAACCTTATTATAACAAGAACAATTTATTTTAGCCTAACCCAACTAAATATATTTTAGATTTGTTTACAATAATTTAATACTAAGCAAACATAGTGAAATATATTTTTTTCGTTAGGTTCAGAATGATTTTGGCGAAATTATTGCATACACAAATTTTCGCTTGTCCTATATGGCAAGATGAGCGTTGCTATTTAAGCCAAGATCGCAAGTTCTGCCTATTCGGCACGACATATATATATATATATATATATATATATATATATATATATATATATATATATATATATATATGTATATACATACAGTTTTGCTGCACCATCCTCTATCATCACACATCAGTTGACTAAAATAATGACGGAGAGATTTATTGCGGTGCGACACAGGAGACACAGGAACGGCGGATAAGCAAACTACTTCTCTTAATGACAGTTTTTCTTGTGAATAAAAGATGTGCTTACAAAAGAAGCCTTTATTGGGAAAGCGTTTCGCTCTGTGAGTTTTATTTTCATATACGTGCACTTAACAATTTCTACAAAGAGCGAAATGTTGACGTTCCAGTGAGAAGTAGCTGGTATTCTATATAATTATATGCATGGAGAAGCGTCATACATGTTAGGATCATGCAGCACCAGGGTCATGCAGCGCCAGGGTCATGCAGCGCCAGGGTCATGCAGCGCCAGGGTCATGCAGCGCCAGGGTCATGCAGCGCCAGGGTCATGCAGCGCCAGGGTCATGCAGCGTCTGGGTCATGCAGCGCCAGGGTCATGCAGCGCCAGGGTCATGCAGCGCCAGGGGTATGCAGCGCCAGGGTCATGCAGCGCCAGGGGCATGCAGCGCCAGGGGTATGCAGCGCCTGGGTCATGCAGCGCCAGGGTCATGCAGCGCCAGGGGCATGCAGCGCCAGGGGTCATGCAGCGCCAGGGTCATGCAGCACCAGGGTCATGCAGCGCCAGGGGCATGCAGCGCCAGGGGTATGCAGCGCCAGGGTCATGCAGCGCCAGGGTCATGCAGCGCCAGAGTCATGCAGCGTCAGGGGCATGCAGCGCCAGGGGTATGCAGCGCCAGGGTCATGCAGCGCCAGGGTCATACAGCGCCAGGGTCATGCAGCACCAGGGTCATGCAGCACCAGGGTCATGCAGCACCAGGGTCATGCAGCACCAGGGTCATGCAGCACCAGGGTCATACAGCGCCAGGGTCATGCAGCACCAGGGTCATGCAGCACCAGGGTCATGCAGCACCAGGGTCATGCAGCACCAGGGACATGCAGCACCAGGGTCATGCAGCACCAGGGTCATGCAGCACCAGGGTCATGCAGCACCAGGGTCATGCAGCGCCTGGGTCATGCAGCGCCAGGGTCATGCAGCACCAGGGTCATGCAGCACCAGGGTCATGCAGCACCAGGGTCATGCAGCGCCAGGGTCATGCAGCACCAGGGTCATGCAGCACCAGGGTCATGCAGGACCAGGGTCATGCAGCGCCTGGGTCATGCAGCGCCAGGGTCATGCAGCGCCAGGGTCATGCAGCGCCAGGGGCATGCAGCGCCAGGGGCATGCAGCGCCAGGGGCATGCAGCGCCAGGGGTATGCAGCGCCAGGGTCATGCAGCGCCAGGGTCATGCAGCGCCAGGGTCATGCAGCGCCAGGGTCATGCAGCGCCAGGGTCATGCAGCGCCAGGGTCATGCAGCGCCAGGGTCATGCAGCACCAGGGTCATGCAGCGCCAGGGGTATGCAGCGCCAGGGTCATGCAGCGCCAGGGTCATGCAGCGCCAGGGGTATGCAGCGCCAGGGTCATGCAGCACCAGGGTCATGCAGCACCAGGGTCATGCAGGACCAGGGTCATGCAGCGCCTGGGTCATGCAGCGCCAGGGTCATGCAGCGCCAGGGGCATGCAGCGCCAGGGGCATGCAGCGCCAGGGGCATGCAGCGCCAGGGGCATGCAGCGCCAGGGGTATGCAGCGCCAGGGTCATGCAGCACCAGGGTCATGCAGCACCAGGGTCATGCAGGACCAGGGTCATGCAGCGCCTGGGTCATGCAGCGCCAGGGTCATGCAGCGCCAGGGTCATGCAGCGCCAGGGTCATGCAGCGCCAGGGTCATGCAGCACCAGGGTCATGCAGCGCCAGGGGTATGCAGCGCCAGGGTCATGCAGCGCCAGGGTCATGCAGCGCCAGGGGTATGCAGCGCCAGGGTCATGCAGCACCAGGGTCATGCAGGACCAGGGTCATGCAGGACCAGGGTCATGCAGCGCCTGGGTCATGCAGCGCCAGGGTCATGCAGCGCCAGGGTCATGCAGCGCCAGGGGCATGCAGCGCCAGGGGCATGCAGCGCCAGGGTCATGCAGCGCCAGGGTCATGCAGCGCCAGGGTCATGCAGCGCCAGGGGTATGCAGCGCCAGGGTCATGCAGCGCCAGGGGTATGCAGCGCCAGGGTCATGCAGCGCCAGGGTCATGCCGCGCCAGGGGTATGCAGCGCCAGGGTCATGCAGCACCAGGGTCACGCAGCGCCAGGGTCATGCAGCGCCAGGGTCATGCAGCGCCAGGGGTATGCAGCGCCAGGGTCATGCAGCACCAGGGTCATGCAGGACCAGGGTCATGCAGGACCAGGGTCATGCAGCGCCTGGGTCATGCAGCGCCAGGGTCATGCAGCGCCAGGGTCATGCAGCGCCAAGGGCATGCAGCGCCAGGGGCATGCAGCGCCAGGGGCATGCAGCGCCAGGGGCATGCAGCGCCAGGGGTATGCAGCGCCAGGGTCATGCAGCGCCAGGGGTATGCAGCGCCAGGGTCATGCAGCGCCAGGGTCATGCAGCGCCAGGGTCATGCAGCGCCAGGGTCATGCAGCACCAGGGTCATGCAGCGCCAGGGGTATGCAGCGCCAGGGTCATGCAGCGCCAGGGTCATGCAGCGCCAGGGGTATGCAGCGCCAGGGTCATGCAGCACCAGGGTCACGCAGCGCCAGGGTCATGCAGCGCCAGGGTCATGCAGCGCCAGGGGTATGCAGCGCCAGGGTCATGCAGCGCCAGGGTCATGCAGCGCCAGGGGTATGCAGCACCAGGGTCATGCAGCACCAGGGTCATGCAGCGCCAGGGTCATGCAGCGCCAGGGTCATGCAGCACCAGGGTCATGCAGCGCCAGGGTCATGCAGCACCAGGGTCATGCAACACCAGGGTCATGCAGCGCCAGGGTCATGCAGCGCCAGGGTCATGCAGCGCCAGGGTCATGCAGCGCCAGGGTCATGCAGCGCCAGGGTCATGCAGCACCAGGGTCATGCAGCACCAGGGTCATGCAGCGCCAGGGGTATGCAGCACCAGGGTCATGCAGCGCCAGGGTCATGCAGCGCCAGGGTCATGCAGCGCCAGAGGTATGCAGCGCCAGGGTCATGCAGCGCCAGGGTCATGCAGCGCCAGGGGAATGCAGCGCCAGGGTCATGCAGCGCCAGGGTCAAGCAGCGCCCGGGTCATGCAGCGCCAGGGGTATACAGCGTCAGGGGCATGCAGCGCCAGGGGCATGCAGCGCCAGGGGTATGCAGCGCCAGGGTCATGCAGCGCCAGGGTCATGCAGCGCCAGGGTCATGCAGCACCAGGGTCATGCAGCACCAGGGTCATGCAGCGCCAGGGGTATGCAGCACCAGGGTCATGCAGCGCCAGGGTCATGCAGCGCCAGGGTCATGCAGCGCCAGAGGTATGCAGCGCCAGGGTCATGCAGCGCCAGGGTCATGCAGCGCCAGGGGTATGCAGCGCCAGGGTCATGCAGCGCCATGGTCATGCAGCGCCAGGGTCATGCAGCGCCAGGGGTATGCAGCGCCAGGGTCATGCAGCGCCAGGGTCATGCAGCGCCAGGGGTATGCAGCGCCAGGGTCATGCAGCGCCAGGGTCA
>NC_091347.1:14221765-14234265 GCF_038502225.1 Cherax quadricarinatus | reverse complement strand
CGAAATGACAGTAGTTTGTTGGATTATGTATTGGTAGATAAAAGACTGTTGAGTAGACTTCAGGATGTACATGTTTATAGAGGGGCCACAGATATATCAGATCACTTTCTAGTTGTAGCTACACTGAGAGTAAAAGGTAGATGGGATACAAGGAGAATAGAAGCATCAGGGAAGAGAGAGGTGAAGGTTTATAAACTAAAAGAGGAGCCAGTTAGGGTAAGATATAAACAGCTATTGGAGGATAGATGGGCTAATGAGAGCATAGGCAATGGGGTCGAAGAGGTATGGGGTAGGTTTAAAAATGTAGTGTTAGAGTGTTCAGCAGAAGTTTGTGGTTACAGGAAAGTGGGTGCAGGAGGGAAGAGGAGCGATTGGTGGAATGATGATGTAAAGAGAGTAGTAAGGGAGAAAAAGTTAGCATATGAGAAGTTTTTACAAAGTAGAAGTGATGCAAGGAGGGAAGAGTATATGGAGAAAAAGAGAGAGGTTAAGAGAGTGGTGAAGCAATGTAAAAAGAGAGCAAATGAGAGAGTGGGTGAGATGTTATCAACAAATTTTGTTGAAAATAAGAAAAAGTTTTGGAGTGAGATTAACAAGTTAAGAAAGCCTAGAGAACAAATGGATTTGTCAGTTAAAAATAGGAGAGGAGAGTTATTAAATGGAGAGTTAGAGGTATTGGGAAGATGGAAGGAATATTTTGAGGAATTGTTAAATGTTGATGAAGATAGGGAAGCTGTGATTTCGTGTATAGGGCAAGGAGGAATAACATCTTGTAGGAGTGAGGAAGAGCCAGTTGTGAGTGTGGGGGAAGTTCGTGAGGCAGTAGGTAAAATGAAAGGGGGTAAGGCAGCCGGGATTGATGGGATAAAGATAGAAATGTTAAAAGCAGGTGGGGATATAGTTTTGGAGTGGTTGGTGCAATTGTTTAATAAATGTATGGAAGAGGGTAAGGTACCTAGGGATTGGCAGAGAGCATGCATAGTTCCTTTGTATAAAGGCAAAGGGGATAAAAGAGAGTGCAAAAATTATAGGGGGATAAGTCTGTTGAGTGTACCTGGTAAAGTGTATGGTAGAGTTATAATTGAAAGAATTAAGAGTAAGACGGAGAATAGGATAGCAGATGAACAAGGAGGCTTTAGGAAAGGTAGGGGGTGTGTGGACCAGGTGTTTACAGTGAAACATATAAGTGAACAGTATTTAGATAAGGCTAAAGAGGTCTTTGTGGCATTTATGGATTTGGAAAAGGCGTATGACAGGGTGGATAGGGGGGCAATGTGGCAGATGTTGCAAGTGTATGGTGTAGGAGGTAGGTTACTGAAAGCAGTGAAGAGTTTTTACGAGGATAGTGAGGCTCAAGTTAGAGTATGTAGGAAAGAGGGAAATTTTTTCCCAGTAAAAGTAGGCCTTAGACAAGGATGTGTGATGTCACCGTGGTTGTTTAATATATTTATAGATGGGGTTGTAAGAGAAGTAAATGCGAGGGTCTTGGCAAGAGGCGTGGAGTTAAAAGATAAAGAATCACACACAAAGTGGGAGTTGTCACAGCTGCTCTTTGCTGATGACACTGTGCTCTTGGGAGATTCTGAAGAGAAGTTGCAGAGATTGGTGGATGAATTTGGTAGGGTGTGCAAAAGAAGAAAATTAAAGGTGAATACAGGAAAGAGTAAGGTTATGAGGATAACAAAAAGATTAGGTGATGAAAGATTGAATATCAGATTGGAGGGAGAGAGTATGGAGGAGGTGAACGTATTCAGATATTTGGGAGTGGACGTGTCAGCGGATGGGTCTATGAAAGATGAGGTGAATCATAGAATTGATGAGGGAAAAAGAGTGAGTGGTGCACTTAGGAGTCTGTGGAGACAAAGAACTTTGTCCTTGGAGGCAAAGAGGGGAATGTATGAGAGTATAGTTTTACCAACGCTCTTATATGGGTGTGAAGCGTGGGTGATGAATGTTGCAGCGAGGAGAAGGCTGGAGGCAGTGGAGATGTCATGTCTGAGGGCAATGTGTGGTGTGAATATAATGCAGAGAATTCGTAGTTTGGAAGTTAGGAGGAGGTGCGGGATTACCAAAACTGTTGTCCAGAGGGCTGAGGAAGGGTTGTTGAGGTGGTTCGGACATGTAGAGAGAATGGAGCGAAACAGAATGACTTCAAGAGTGTATCAGTCTGTAGTGGAAGGAAGGCGGGGTAGGGGTCGGCCTAGGAAGGGTTGGAGGGAGGGGGTAAAGGAGGTTTTGTGTGCGAGGGGCTTGGACTTCCAGCAGGCATGCTTGAGCGTGTTTGATAGGAGTGAATGGAGACAAATGGTTTTTAATACTTGACGTGCTGTTGGAGTGTGAGCAAAGTAACATTTATGAAGGGATTCAGGGAAACCGGCAGGCCGGACTTGAGTCCTGGAGATGGGAAGTACAGTGCCTGCACTCTGAAGGAGGGGTGTTAATGTTGCAGTTTAAAAACTGTAGTGTAAAGCACCCTTCTGGCAAGACAGTGATGGAGTGAATGATGGTGAAAGTTTTTCTTTTTCGGGCCACCCTGCCTTGGTGGGAATCGGCCGGTGTGATAATAAAAATAATAAAAAAAAAATATATATATATATATATTTATATATATATATATATATATATATATATATATATATATATATATTATGTATATATATATATATATATATATATATATATATATATATATATATATTATGTATATATATATATATTATATATATATATATAATGTATATATATATATTATATATATATATATATATATATATATATATATATATATATATATATATATATATATATATATATATATATATATATATATATGTATATATATATATATATATATATATATATATATATATATATATATATATATATATATATATATATATATATGAGACCATGGTGGTATCAGGTGGTTGTGTCAGGCGCGGCTGTTGTGTAAACAAAAGTCACGTAAATATTTAGAACTCACGAAATATTTATTTCAAGTTTTTAATATTTCTGAGTTTCATCTTCCATTAAGAATGAGTAAATATTAAGCTTAAATCTGGTTTTTCCTTTAATTTCGGGTTTTCTTGTTTAATAACCTGGGTGGCAATGATTACGTGGACTTACCAAGGATTTACTAGGTGTTTTACTAGGGATTTGTTATGGATTTTCTAGGGATTTCATGCAGTTCCTTTTTTTTCATGCATTTAGTGCAATACAGTTCGTCCCGTGGTGGCAACACTGGCGTTCTCTCGATGGCAACACTGGCGTACTCTCGGTGGCAACACTGGCGTACCCTCGGTGGCATCACTGGCGTACTCTCGGTGGCAACACTGTCGTACTCTCGGTGGCAACACTGGCGTACTCTCGGTGGCAACACTGTCGTACTCTCGGTGGCAACACTGTCGTACTCTCGGTGGCAACACTGTCCTACTCTCGGTGGCAACAATGGAAGTTATCTCGAGGTGGGAACGAAGGTCTTTTCTCCGCCGCAACACTGTTACTAGTATTCCCTCCTCCACAGCAACACTACCCCTATCCTACCCTCCTTAATAGCAACACTGCCAATAGTCTTCCTACGTGGCAACAGTGCCACTAGCCTACCCCCCTCCGTAGCAACACTGCCACTTGTTTTCCCTCCTCCATGGCAACACTGCAACACTCATCTAACCCGGGATATTTACCATCAATATTTTCCACAAACAACCATTGTCCTGGATTTAATCTTGGTTCAGGGAAGCAAAGTTATAAATGAAGCAACGCAAGTCTTACTTGTGGATATTAAAACATTTAATAACGCTGTGTACACATGTCACAATACTGTGTGCGCATTTAGCAATGTTGTGTGCACTTTCCACGATGCTGTGTATACATTTCACTATGTTATGTGTGCTTTTAGCAGTGCTGTGTACATATTTCACGATGTTACACTGTGTACGGTTTTAACAATGCTGTGTGCGCATTTAACAATGCTGTGTGCACATTACGGTATTCTGCGTACACATTAAATAATGTTGTGTACACATTTAACAATGCTGTGTGCACATTTAACAATGTTGTGTGCATATTTCACAATGCTCTGTACACAGTTACATAGATTAAAACTTTGCCTTGAACACACTCTAAAACCTTACCCAATGTGACTGATGAATAAACCACCTGAGCAACATACGGGTAACCAGGGGTTTTAATCCCAGTCCAATGCAGAGAAAACAGTGGAAGACGTGACTGAGGAGTTTAGGGTAATCAGTCCCTCATGGTAGAGATAGTGAGTTCAGTTCAGCATTTCTCTTTATCTAGATGGATTGAACACATCACCTCCAGGCCGAGGGGACTGATTATCTTACACTTTCTCTCCACGTCAATGCTCACCGTTAGCCGTGTATTGGACTGATACAGACACCGGCTGGTGAAACATTTCCACATTAGAGATACCCAGGTGTTGCACATGCGTCTTATTCATCAGGAAAGACACCCAGGTGTTGCACATGTGTCTTATTCACCAGGAAAGACACCCAAGTGTTGCACATGTGTCTTATTCACCAGGAAAGACACCCAGGTGTTGCACATGTGTCTTATTCACCAGGAAAGACACCCAAGTGTTGCACATGTGTTTTATTCACCAGGAAAGACACCCAAGTGTTGCACATGTGTCTTATTCACCAGGAAAGACACCCAAGTGTTGCACATGTGTCTTATTCACCAGGAAAGACACCCAAGTGTTGCACATACGTCTTATTCACCAGGAAAGTCACCCAAGTGTTGCACATATGTCTTATTCACCAGGAAAGTCACCCAAGTGTTGCACATATGTCTTATTCACCAGGAAAGACACCCAGGTGTTGTCTTATTCGTCTACCTTCAGCTGCAAAAAAACCTACTCATTTACTCATGGTAACTGCAAAAGTGTTGACACAAACAATATCCGGGGAAAATGGGAGATAAAATGCAAATGAAACAGATGAAGAAGAAATAGGTAAAATCAGAATATATTGGAATCAGAATCTATTTATTATTGCTATTGTCACATGGAGCGCTAAATCCGTATGGGGTTGTGTGTCACTAGGGTGAATCGGAGGCCAGTAGGTTTGATCCAAGGGGAGAGTAGCGCCGGTTGGTCAAATCAAGATTCCTTCACGAGCGTAAAAGGTGATCACGTCTAAAGTGATTATTTGTATAATTATTATTATTCTGAGCACTAAACCTGTAGAGGTTATACAGCGCCTGTGGAAGGGGGGGGATATGGAAGGTATTCAGGCTTAATTCAGGGAACTGGAGCACAGATCCAGTTCCCTAGATCAAGAGCCCCTCACCAGCGTCAAGGAACCTCCCTTGAGGGGCTCTAAAATGAACCGGTGATAGCAGAGTGCAAAGGAATTTATTCTTTAAATGTAATCAACTTAAGAAAATAGACAGATGTTGAAATTCCTCAACTTCAGTTTGAGAATTTTTAGGTATCTTTGAAGGGATTTTAGGAATCTTTGAAGGGTTACCTTTAATAAGTTGTCTGACCTTTTACCTCCTCTTAGTTTTTTATTTATTTTGTGCATAACTCGAGAATGCTTCATGCAATCAGCTTCAAACTTTTACCACTTGTAAAATTTACATAGAGTTTTAAAAACTTTTCATAATTCTTAGTTTTTTTAAATTTAACTTCGCTTCATTCATTATTTTTGGACATATTTCAACAGCGTCAATTTGTAAATTTGAACTGCACGAAAAAATATATAATTCAATAAACTTTCTTTTAAATAATTGAAATCGTAAATTACATTACTGAATTATTACATTCATTACAACCCACTAAACTATTTCTGAAAGCATCTGAACGCAGTCGATTGAAATATATTCGTATATCAAGAAAAGTCAGTCTCTAACTCCTGCACTGATGTGACAATTCTAAATCTCGTGGTTTGAGTTGGTGCCTTTGATGTCAAGTCTTGATGTTAACTGATGCAAGATATTGAAGTGTGGGCATCATGGGTGTAGAAAAATAACCTTTCGTTATTTCGCCATTATAGACCATCAGATTAGTGCATGCATGACTTTGTCTTCCTTAATTATTTATAGCTTTTTTTATTAATACATTGACTGTTTTCCGCCGCAGTAGGCGACCAGGAAAAGAAGAAACACTGTCATCATCATTCACTCCATATTATTTTTGATAAATGAATTATTATTATTATAATCATGGGAAGCACTAAACCCATAGGGTTATATACAGTGCATGTGGCAGGGGGGGATGGAAGGTATTCAGGTTCAATTCTGGGAACCAGAGCACAGATCCAATTCCCTAGATCAAGAGCCCCTCACCAGCATCAAGGAACCTCCCTTGAGGGGTTTGATAAATGAAGCAGTTTTGTTATATTTGGGAATGTTTATTCTGGAAGCTTTTCCGCGAGCCACTGGTTTCTTCAGTCCAGTGCGGAGAAAGGCGGAGAATGAGGAGTTTGAGGTAATCAATCCATCAGCCTGGAGTCAATGTGTTCGGTCTATCAATCTTGACTCCATCGACTCCAAACTGAGGGACTGATTACCTCAAACTCATCTTCCACCTTTCTCTGCACTAGACTGAAGAAGCCACTGGCTGGCGAAACGTTTCCAGAATAACGATACTCAGATGTTCCACAAGTGTCTCATTTATCAACTTGCAGAGCTTCTAAATTGTTTATTCGCATTATTATTCTTATTACTGTTATATTTACAAGGAAGCGTTTCAGTCCATAGAGGTAATACAGCTTCAGGGGAACAGCAGGACATCAAGATTGATGGGAAGAAGCGAATGGAAGATCAGGTTTCTTGCATCACGTCCCTCCCTGCATCAAGGGACCCGAGTCTCCTAACCTTAAAGGTTTAGTTTTAGATCACGTCCTTCTCAGCATCAAGGGACCAACGTCCCATAACCTTAAAGGTTCAGTTTTGGATCACGTCCCTCTCAGCATCAAAGGACCCACATCTCTTAACCTAGAAGGTTCAGTTTTGGATCACGTCCCTCTCAGCAACAAGGGACTCACGTCTCTTAACCGTGAAGGTTTAGTTTTGTCTCGTTGCTTAAGATACTGAGACAATAGTTTCTCGGCATTACCTTGATGCAGCTACGTCACGTATTCACATCGAAAACGTAATGCGTACAAGAAAGAGAGAAAGAGAGAAAGAGAGAGAGCGAGAGAGAGAGAGAGAGAGAGAGAGAGAGAGAGAGAGAGAGAGAGAGAGAGAGAGAGCGAGAGAGAGCGAGAGAGAGAGAGAGAGAGAGAGAGAGAGAGAGACGCAAGAGGATAGATTTACTTAGGAATAATCCTCCTGGTGTTAAGCACACTGACTGGAGTTGTCCAGTTTGTATGAGGACAAGCTTTGAGTGACACTCCTGGTGTGTGATGATCGTGCGAAAGGTATCCTATGTTGTTATCGGTGAGCTGTGTCTGTCCACAGTGAGTGGCCCCTTACGGATCACAGCGGGCAGTGCCTCAGGAAGACTAATGGTCCTAACATTCATGTGGGGAAGGGGGCACGTTAGGGGGCACAGTGGTCGGCGCTCCAGGAAGCAGGTGTGTGTATGTGTGTGTATGTGTGTGTATGTGTGTGTGTATGTGTGTGTATGTGTGTGTATGTGTGTGTGTATGTGTGTGTGTGTGTGTGTATGTGTGTGTGTGTATGTGTGTGTGTATGTGTGTGTGTGTGTGTGTATGTGTGTGTGTGTGTGTGGGAGGAAGAGGGGCGAGGGAATGAATATAATTTTATTAAGAATGGTTATATAGGCACTCGTTTACATACTCGATTTAATAAACTTCAAACAAATATTTTAGTTTTATTAATTTTCTCTATCAGTCGACGAACTCTGGTCTTTCCCCTTTATGTCCCCTCTCTGCAACGAAACACCAGCCCTGATTTTGTTTGCATGCATTCGAATCATCCGTTCTTGAATCCCCTCCCATAGACAATTTTCTATTGTTTACCAAGTTCACTTCCTTCATATCCCTTCCCCGACCTCTTTCTCTCCCTATCTCACTAGAGAGCAATGTCAGAGCATCTGATTGCAGTTTGAATGGGTAACTTGACGAGATATAGCAGAGGCAGTTAAAAAATTATCCGTTGCTAGAGTACAGGCAGCTAAAATATTTCGTTATCATAGCTGATCCAACTTAAACACCGAAGACTTTATCTCATTCTACAAAAAAAAGTTCATGAATAAGGTTTAATACTTGGATATTTTCATTGACGAAATGTTTGACATGCGAAGCAGCCTTCTTATGTCGATTATATAGATAATTTTATATTGGGGAAAGAGGATCAGTTCCCTCACCTTTGAAGGTGTTCAGTTTCGTAAGAGACTGAACCAGGATGGAATCCTCTTCATGTGCAGGAAACAATTTCCAACCTAATGTCTTTCATTATTTTTCTTTGCTTACAACATTCTCTTGCTTGCACACAACATACGCTGATAAATTATAATTCACCTGAAGTACTAAACTAACGGGAATCATTCAGTACAAGGAGAAGAAGCGGCTTGATTCTTTGTCTATTTTCACGACAGCATCATTCCTGAAACGTACGACTTCGCTGAATTCATTATCCTTCTCAATAGCTTTACATTCGCATTTACACAGGACTGGATCCTCTTCGGCCGGTAATTTACATTTACATTAGCGGAATTAGTTTTTGTACTGACCTGCAATGTTCATCCTGATCTCTTGTCCCATAGCTAAGTTTATATCGTGAGTCAGGTATCCTTTAATGGAGTGAAATGGTGTTTATAATTCACCTTTGCCTGCTTATTAAAATCGTGTGTTAGTCTGTGGAAGGAACATTGTCAAGTTCTTTATTGCAGTTCAGGAAGATGCAGTCAAATAACCCCTGCCTTTTTTAATCTCTGTAACTCCGTTTTATTACACTAGTAGATTTGCATGAAAGGATTTCCTGTCACTGAATATTTAGGAAAAGAGATCACCTTTCCTAAGTAATCAGTGGACAACTTAGCGTCCGTGGTTCTATCCTCGGTACAGGTGGAAAGAGTGAGCGTGTATCCTTACACCTGATGTCCCTGTTCACCTAGCAGCAATTAGGTACCTGGGTGTTACCGACTATTTTCGGTCGCATTCTGGGGGACAACATTAACCTAAGCTACCCGAAAAGTTCTGCATACCCGAGGCTTTCTATACGGTATGTCATTGATCTCGGGTAGGACTTTATAAGTTGAATTATGTAAGGTTACGCAAATTTTCTAGGGTTCTTTTGGTACAAAATTACTTATTTTTACATTAACATATATGAAAAAAATATATCTTTAAACGTATAAGAGAAAATTTTAGAAATGACTTATGGAGGAAGTTAATGTATTCATATATTTGGGAGTGAACTTGTCATCAGATGGGGTCTATGAAAGACGAGGTGACTCATAGAATTGATGAAAGGAAAAACGTGAGTGGTGCACTGTGGAGTCTGTGGAGACAAAGAACATTATCCATGGAAGCAAAGAAGGGAATATATTATAGTCATATCAACACTCTTATATGGGTGTGAAGCATGGGTGGTAAATGTTGCAACAAGGAGAAGGCTGGAGGCAGTGGGGATGTGTCTGAGCGCAATGTACGGTGTGTATATTATGCAGAGAAGCCGTAGTTTGGAAATCAGGAGGAGGTGCGGGGGTTACTAAAAGTATTATCCAGAGGGCTGAGGAGGGGTTATTGAGGTGGTTCGGTCAGAATGGATGGAACGAAACAGAATGACTTAGAGAGCGTATAAATCTGTAATTGAAGGAAGGTGGGGTAGTGGTCGTGCTAGGAAAGGTTAGAGGGAGAGGGTAAAGGAAGTTTTGTGTGCGAGGGGCTTGGACTTCCAGCAAGCGTACGTGAGAGTGTTAGACAATTGTGAGTGGAGAAAATTGGTTTTATGCCATGACGTGCTGTTGGAGTGTGAGCAAAGTAACATTTATGAAGGAATTCAGGGACACCGGCAAGCCAGATTGTTGGAATTTTTTAACTAGTGTAGGTACACCTCTGGTAAGACGGTGATGGAGTGAATGATGATAAAAGTGTTCCTTTATCTCGGGTCACACTGCCTTGGTTGGAAAAGGCTGATAATATATATATATATATATATATATATATATATATATATATATATATATATATATATATATATATATATATATATATATATATATATATATATATATATATATATATAGATGTATATATATGCAGAACAACCATTGTGAAAAATAGTGAAATTCCAAGCGCTTTCGTTATATATATATATATATATATATATATATATATATATATATATATATATATATATATATATATATACACACACACACACACACACACACACACACACACACACACACACACACACACTCCTAAACATGCGTTCATATGCTCGTATATGTTATTAATTGTGTTTCAGGTAATCAGGTTAGTTCAATCAGACATGAGAGCAAAAGAATAAATTACCAACGCAAACATTGCATTGGTTTATCAATTAAATAATTAAATTATCTGTAAATAAATTAACATATTGATTAATCCCTTTGCTATTTTTTTATATTACACTGCACATATCTCAGTATATACATGAATATAAATAACATTATTAAAAGAGCATTAGGCCCAAAATATATTACTTTCTCGATTAAAAGCTTTCAATAGTATATATGCTCATTTATGCATTACTCTTGGTATATACCTTTTTAAATAACGCTTAATATATGTATTATTATAACCACGAATGAGTGGTATTTAATCAATAACAACACTGCGACTACCCAAGGACTCAAACCCATATCGTTTTGGGCCCGCCTCATGGTGAGCTCATCATGAGGCGGGTGAACACGACATGGGTTCGAGTCCTTGGCTAGTCACAGTGTCGTTATTGATTAAAGACCACTCGCCGTGGTTACAATAATAAATAGTATACTGCCTGTGGAGGCTAGTACACGAAACGGGGAGTAGAATGAAATTAGCTCAAAGGCACTTACACCACCGTATGTCCTCGGATCAAGGTAAAACATGTAGCTCTGTTGGGTGCTTGATTCTTGTAGGATTTGGTGGTCCTGTGGGTTAGAACGTCATGTGATTTTCGCTCACCATGAGGTGGGCCAAAACGACATGGGTTCGAGTCCTTGGCTAGTCACAGTATTGTTATTGATTAAATACCACTCGTTCGTGGTTGCAATATTATATATATATATATATATATATATATATATATATATATATATATATATATATATATATATATTATTTATAATATATATATATATATATATATATATATATATATATATATATATATATATATATATATATTATTTATAATATATATATATATATATATATATATATATATATATATATATATATATATATATATATATATATATATATATATATATGTATATATATAGACACCATACATCCAAGGTGAACAAACATACCGTCATAGAAATGAGTCTCTACGGTGTGTGCACGTGTTTGGGGAAGGGAGGGGAAACACACGCATTCCTGCCCCTCCTCCGTGTCGACCAGTTCTCCTCACTGCCCCATCCAACCCTCAGATGACTTACGTATCCTTTCTCACTGACATTCACCTCATGTACACACCACTGTTCTTGATTCTGATGGAAGAAATGAAATGTAGGAACTTCTTGTCACTTTGAAATGAGCTGCAGATATTTAAACACCAGCCTGTTGATAATAATCCTGCAAGGTGTTCTTGATCGTAAGATATTATGCCAACATGTGCGTGTAATATGCACATTTTACAGATGATTCTTGAATTCTTCATATGTCTAAAAGTGCCTCAGATGAAATCTTACAAATTTCTTATTTCTAAAGTGCGTGTGAGAAAGCAGATATTTAAATACAACTTGAATTTTTTTCACATAACGATTAATCATGAGTCTCCTTGCTTGAACTTTATTGCATCTTGCATGCAAGACATTTTCAGTCGTAGCTTGTGAGTTGCCAGATAACTCAGTGATGGTTGTCGTAGTGGAAGTTGCAACGGTGTCAAAATATATAGTTGCGAAAGAGGTAGCAATGGTTGTGACAGTTATGAATTGCAATGATTTTTTCCAGTGACGCTGACGTCATCAGCGTCACTGAAAATAACAGTTTAAAAACTCGCATGACAAGTGCTACAAGAAATTTTAATAAGTCAGCATGATAGATAAAGTTTCTTTTAAAGCAAACCTGAGTTATTGCAGATCTTTATACAGCCACAGTGCAGCTGGGAGCATTTACAAATGCTTTATTTAGCAAACTGGACGTGCTGACATGCTAGAAAAGACACATGGCTACATAACTTGTAAATTACACAAGATTCGCTAACACAGTACACATATTCACCATAAAACTCTACTTGTTTACGCGATTTAGCAAGTTGAAAGAGTCCTTTATTCTGTTTACAAATTGGCCAGCACATGTAAGGTGTACGCTATTTCGTGTATATTTTCATTAGCACATCATTTATGGACTCTCGCATTAATGTTAGACGAT
>NC_091347.1:14182341-14221665 GCF_038502225.1 Cherax quadricarinatus | reverse complement strand
GTGTGTATTCACCTGGTTGTACTAACCTAGTTGTAGTTGCAGGGGTCGAGTTACAGCTTCTGGCCCCGCCTCTTCACTGGCCGCTACTAGGTCACTCTTCCTGCTTCATGAGATTTATCATACCTCGTCGTAAAGCTATGTATGGATCCTGCCTTTACTACATCACTTTCCAAACTATTTCACTTCCTGACAACTCTGTGGCTGAAGTAATGCTTCTTAACATCCCAGTGATTCATCCGAGTCTTCAACTTCCAACTGTGACCCCTTGTTGTTGTGTCCTATCTCAGGAACATCCCATCTCTGTCCACCTTGTCGATTTCTCTCAGTATTTATGTCGTTATCATATCCCCCATATCTCACCTGTCCTGTAGTGTCGTCAGGTCGATTTCTCTTAACCTCTCCAGGTAGGACATGCCCCTTAGCTCCGGGACTAGTCTTGTTGTAAACCTTTGCACTTTCTCTAGTTTCCTTATGTGCTTGGCTAGGTGTGGGTTCCATACTGATGCTGCATGCTCCAATATAGGCCTAACGTACACGGTGTACAGGGTTCTGAATGATTTCTTATTAAGATGTTGGAATGCTGTTCTTAGGTTTGCTAGGTATCCGTATGCTGCAGCAGTTATTTCGTTGATGTGCGCCTCAGGAGATGTGCCTGGCGTTATACTCATCCCAAGATCCTTTTCCTTGAATGATTGTAGTCCCTGGCCCCCTATATTGTACTCCGTCTGCGGTCTTCTTTGCCCTTCCCCAATCTTCATGACTTTGCACTTGGTGGAATAGAACTCCAGGAGCCAGTTGCTGGACCAGGCCTGCAGCCTGTCCAGATCCCTTTGTAGTTCTGCCTGGTCTCGTCTGATTGAATTCTTCTCATCAACTTTACATCATCTGCAAACAGGGACACTTCGTAGTCTATTTCTTCCGTCATGTCGTTCCCAAATACCAGAAACAACACCGGTCCTAGTACTGGCCCCTGTGGAACCCCGCGCTTCACAGGCGCCCACTCTGACACCTCGCCACGTACCATGACTCGATGTTGTCTTCCTGATCAGGTATTCCCTGATCCATTGCAGTGCCTCCCCTGTTATTCCTGCTGGATGCTCGAGTTTTTGCACTGGTCCTCCAGCTTATGCACTAATCTCTTGTGTGGAACTGAGTCCAATGCCTTCTTACAGTCAAAGAAAACTCAGTCTACTCTCCCCTTTCTCTCTTGTCTTACTGCTGTCAACCAGTCACAGAACTCCAGTAGATTTATGATACAGGATTTCCCATCCCTGAAACCGTGCTGACTATCGTTGATAAGCTGATTCCTTTCTAGGTACTCCACCACTCTCTTCCTGATAATCTCCATGACTTTGCATACTATACATGTCAGTGATACTTGTCCGTAGTTTAATGCTTCGTGTCTGTCTGTCTTTGTTAAAAATTGGGACTACATTTGCAGTCTTTCATACCTCAAGTAGCTGCCCTGTTTCGATATATGTGTTGAAGATTGTTGTTAGTGGTAAACATAGCGCCTCTGCTCCCTCTCTCAGGACCCATGGAGAGATGTTATCCGGCCCCATCGTCTTTGAGGTATCTAGCTCGCTTAGCAGCCTCTTCACTTCTTTCTCGGTTGTATATATTGTGATCAACACTTGGTGGTGTACCCCACCTCTCCGTCTTTCTGGATTCCCTTGTCTCCTCTGTAAACACTTTGAATCTCATGCTGAGCTCCTCACATAACTCGTGGTCGTTTCTTGTGAACTCTCCGCCTTCCTTTCTCAGCCTGATTACCTGGTCATTGACTGTTGTTTTCCTCCTGATGTGGCTGTACAACAGTTTCAGGTCAGATTTGGCTTTCGCTGTGTGTGCGTGTGTGTGTGTGTGTGTGTGTGTGTGTGTGTGTGTGTGTGTGTGTGTGTGTGTGTGTGTGTGTGTGTGTGTGTTTGAATATTCTCCTATATACTCCTCTCACTGTCAAACACGTCAATAATTAAAATAATTAAAAACTAAAAACAATTGAACAGAAAAAAGTGCCTGATAAATGAGATGGAGACTGCAGAACAATGAATTATAACAACGGTAATGAGAGTAATTGCATCAATGATTTATTATTATTATAATTACAATGTTGTATGTCACACCTGTTATAATACTCACAGTAACCAAAACATTGTATGCAGCTCCTGAAATAAACATTAGATTCCCCACAAAATTTCATCTAAGTCTCTAACAACATTCAAACTTATACAAATTGTATGCCTAATTCACGAATATGACCCTGAAGCCTTTAAGGTCGATCTTCGCTCTGTAAGTGTAAATAAGACCCGCCCAGGCACCCAACCAGTGCCTTGACAACAAAATATATTGATTAACTTAGTCACGAGAGACTGGCGTGTCTAACTGCCGCACCAGAGGCAATTCTGTGTCAAGAAGATTTGTCAACACACTCTTGAACAGGAGTGAAAATGACAACACCGAGGAATATATTTTGAGGATTAAACCCATATAGGTTCTATTTTTAAGGATGAGTAGCTAAAGAAACTATATCCCGTGGCTCAGTGGCTCTCACGTCACATACTGAGGGTCAGTGGCACAGGTGGAGCTATTGGGGTTGTACCCCCTCTTCACCTAACAGCAAGTAATTACCTGGGTGTTAATTGACTGGTGTGAGTGGCATCCCAGGGGCTGTCAGCATACCTTTGATACACCTGGATTTTGAAATGAGTTGAAACAGAATAACAGAGGTACTATAAAGTGTTACTGTACTTCACTGTATTTATGAATTCAGCCAGAGCTGCATGACCCTTGTCGGTTTAGCGCTTTATTTGACTATAATATGAATTAAGTTTTTAGGAAAATGCTTAACCATTCCCTATTATGTAAATGAAAAGGAAATTATAAAAGTGCTTGAAGTATTGATATTGTAATTTAAGGGTCCTAGACTCAAGGACAATTTTAACTGCCTTTTTTATTAAAGGTGCACAATACTTAAGGGCAATATAATTCACAAATACTATAATTTTCCGACGCTTCTAAGCACTAATCGCAAACATGCTAATGGTCAAAAATTTCAACATCGATTTAAACTTCCTCTTCTCCAATATTCATTAATCCGCGAGAAAACCGTGTAATAAAACACTACGTTAAATAAAGAGTAACTTTAATTAAAACATGGATTTATAACTACTAGCTGCTGGACTTCACAGAATATTACTCCCAAAAACAGTTACATTCTCCGTGCAGGAAAATTATATTTAGTGAAGCATATTGAGGCATATAAGAATATTTACACATTGCTCCACATCATATTTTGCTGTTACTTTGAAAACATTCATGTGGAAATGTTCCGTAGCACATTTACGGCTGACTGTAAAACGAATTCCTTTCAGGTGCTGCGAAATAGTGTAAACAAAATTACCAACTCCTTACATATGCTGAGCAAACAGTGAAAACAAAGCAAAAAGTTTAACGGTGAACAAGGACACTGTGTTTGCGAGTCTTGTCTAATTTACAAGCTGTGAAGTGTGGCGTCCTTTCTTGCATCTCGCGCATATTTGCACATCCTGTGTGCAGAATAGAGCCATTATAATGGTTCTGGTTGCACTGTGGCAGTTTAAAGAGCTGCTATAACTCTGTTTTGCTAAAAGAGAAACTTTCACTATGCTGACGTAGCTTTAAAATGTTTTGTTACTGTTCTAAGTGTGTTCAGTCTTTTAATTTTTTCATTTAAAAAAAGTGAAAAATTCACCATTACCACCGTGATATTTTTTAAATGCTAATAAATCGATATCACTGTCATAATTACCCTCATTCGTGCTACCACAATCATTTCAATCACCATTATTATCCCTAATAGTACCACCAGTATAACTCTAACCTTTGTCATTACCATTACCATCATCGCCACCATATATGCTACCACAATAATTACCACAACTATCATAACCACCATTACTACCACCACCACAACCATCTCTAGTCATTAGTATCATCCCTCCTATCACTTTCGGGACCACCACAATTACCGTAGGTATGATCACCATCACACTCGTTACCACCATCACACTCGTTACCACCATCACACTCGTTACCACCATCACCACCATCAGCCCTCTGAATAATACTTTTAGTAACCTCAAACATTCTAATCTCAGTCTCGGAATTCTCTGCATAATATTCATGCTACATATGCTCTCAGACGCAACGTTCTGTTGCCTCCAAATTCCTTCCTAATGCAATATTCAAGTCACATACTTCACACCAGTAAGACAGTGTTGGTACCAATATACTTCAGTTCATATCCCTTTTTCCCTCCATGGATAAAGCTATTTGTCTCCACAGATGCCACAATGGATCACCTATCTTTTTACCTTCGTCAATTTATGGTTCACCTGATCGCTCACAGAACCTTCCGCCGACAAGTCCACTCCCAGATGAATGAACATATTTATTTACTCCATACTCCATCCCTCCAATCTAATATCCAATCTCTCATTGCCTATATTTTTTCTCTCATCATCTTGCTCTCTCCTAAGTTTACTTTAAATTTCCAACTTTTACGTACCCTCACAAATTCGTGTTCCCATCTTTACAACTTTTCCATCGAATCTTCCAAAAGAACAGAATCATCTGCAAAAAGGAACTGTGGCAACTCCCACTCCGTACCAAAATTACTGTCTTTCAATCCCACAACCCTCTCAAACACCCTAGTGTTCATTTCTTTTACAACCCTATCTATAAATACGTTAAACAACTTTGGTGACATCACCCAACCCTGTCTAAGGCTTACTTTTAAAGCTGGAAAATAATCTCCCTCTCCTACATACCTAACCTGAGCTTTTCTGTTCACATAGAAACTCTATACTACTTTCAGGAGCCTACCACCTACTCCGTACATTTACAACATTAGCTACATTGCTTCCCTAGCCACCATCTCATATGCATTTTCTGAAGCCGAAATACAATAGAAGCACTATCCACTTATGTGCATCGATGTAAACTCTTGGTCTACACATCCCTTACCCTATATAGTATGTACGTGTTTGTAGGAGTAGTAGTAGTAGTAGTTTTAATAGTAATTGCCGGTTTTGAAAGGCACCTGTTGATAGACACTTGGTCTGTTGTGTGTAGAGTGTAGTGCGAGACTTGGTGTATGTGTATGTGTGTGTGTGTGTGTGTGTGTGTGTGTGTGTGTGTGTGTGTGTACTCGCCTATTTGTACTCATCTGTTTGTAGTTACAGGGGTCAAGACTCAGCTCCTGGCCCCGCCTATTCACTGATCGCTACTAGGTCCTCTGTCTCCCTGTTCCATGAGCTATGTATGGTTCCTGCCTCCACTATATCACTTGCTATACTATTCCACTTCCTGACAACTCTATGTATGAAGAAATATTTCCTAACATCCCTTTGACTCAATTGAGTCTTCAGCTTCCAATTGTGATCCTTTGTTTCTGTGTCCCATCTCTGGAACATCCTGTCTGTCCACTTTATCTATTCAAAGCATTATTTTGTATGTCGTTATCATGTCTCCCCTAACCCTTCTGTCCTCCAGTGTCATCAGGCCGATTTCCCTCAACCTTTCTTCGTAGGACATACCCCTTAGCTCTGGAACTATCCTTGTTGCAAACCTATAAACTTTCTCTAATTTCTTGACGTGTTTGATCAGGTGGGGGTTCCAAACTGGTGCTGCATACTCCAGTATGGGCCTGACGTACACAGTGTACAGTGTCTTGAATGATTCCTTACTAAGGTATCGGAACGCTATTCTCAGGTTTCCAGGCGCCCATATGCTGCAGCAGTTATCTGGTTGATGTGTGCTTCCGGAGACGTAATTGGTATTATACTCACCTCAAGATCTTTCTCCTTGAGTGAGGTTTGCAGTATTTGGCCACCTAGCCTATACTCTGTCTGCGGTCTCCTTTGCCCTTCCCCGATCTTCATGACTTTGCATTTGGCGGGGTTAAATTCGAGAAGCTAGTTGTTGGACCACGCGTCCAGCTTGTCCAGGTCTCTTAGTAGTCCTGCCTGATCCTCATCTGATTTAATTCTCCTCATTAACTTAATTAACATAATTTGCGAACAGGGACACTTCTGAGTCTATCCCTTCCATCATGTCATTCACATATACCAAAAATAGCACTGGTCCTAGGACTGACCCCTGTGGGACCCGTCTCGTCACAGGCGCCCTCTGCGATACCTCATCACGTACCATGACTCGTTGTTGCCTCCCTGTCAGGTATTCTCAGATCCACTGCAGTGCCCTTCCTATTTTAAGTGGCTGATCCTCTAGCTTCTGCACTGATCTCTTTTGAGGAACTGTGTCGAAGGCCTTCTTGCAGTCCAAGAAAATGCAATCAACCCACCCCTCCTTTTCGTATTTTATTTCTGCAACCTTGTTATAAAGCTCCAGGTTTGTGACACAGGATTTGTGTGTGTGTGTGTGTGTGTGTGTGTGTGTGTGTGTGTGTGTGTGTGTGTGTGTGGAGAGGGTGAGAGAGAGAGAGAGAGAGAGAGAGAGAGAGAGAGAGAGAGAGAGAGAGAGAGAGAGAGAGAGAGAGAGAGAGAGAGAGAGAGAGAGAGAGGTGAGATTGTAGAGGGGAGAGAGAGAAAAAAATTAATGTTCATTCCCTTGCAGTGCAGGGATTTACAATGTGATTACCCACAACAGAACTATAAAATGGAACGAGCATTGGCAGTGTACCAGCACGGCAGCAGACATTCCGGCATAGCCCCCGTCCACACACCCGGCATTAGCAAACTGTGTTACGGCCTCGCCGAAATGTCCCACTGTCGAAATTCGTGGTTGTATATCACTGTCGTTTGCATTTACTTTCGTAATTCACTGTCGCGAGTGGGGAGACTTTCTGAACCAGCTGTAGTGGAGGACATGTTGAATGTACGACTTGTCTTGCCCCTGTGTGATTCAACACCCTTGAACTCTTCTAGGTGTCAGTGTTGCTGTGTGGTGATGTTAATGGGGTGAGTGCTTATTATATCGCCTCTGATGGCAGAACCTGAAAGTTACCTGGGTCAGAAACACATTGTCCCAGAATAAACACATTGTCCCAGAATAAACACATTGTCCTAGAATAAACACATTGTCCTAGAATAAACACATTGTCCTAGAATAAACACATTGTCCCAGAATAAACACATTGTCCCAGAATAAACACATTGTCCTAGAATAAACACATTGTCCTAGAATAAACACATTGTCCTAGAATAAACACATTGTCCCAGAATAAACACACTGTCCTAGAATAAACACATTGTCCCAGAATAAACACATTGTCCTAGAATAAACACATTGTCCTAGAATAAACACATTGTCCTAGAATAAACACATTGTCCCAGAATAAACACATTGTCCTAGAATAAACACATTGTCCTAGAATAAGCACATTGTCCCAGAATAAACACATTGTCCCAGAATGAATCTAATTTTGATCTACTTTAACATCTTATCATTATTAAACATAACATCTTTCATTATCATCATTAAGCATCATCATTACCATGGGTCTCCTCATAATCATCGTTGTCATTATAATCCTAATCTGTGTCTTTCGATACTCTACCCATTATTGTCTTTGTTTTTCTTAGTTTCTAGTTCTCTTTCTGTGTTAGAAATTCTCTCTCTCTTCCACTTCTAAGACACTGTCCTGAACCTTGAATGTTTCTTAATTAATTTGCATATACCACCTTTGTTTTCTTCATATCTCAGGATTTACCCATGACCTCCATCACACTTTGTAAATTTCTCTCTCTCTCTCTCTCTCTCTCTCTCTCTCTCTCTCTCTCTCTCTCTCTCTCTCTCTCTCTCTCTCTCTCTCTCTCTCTCTCTCTCTCTCTCTCTCTCTCCCTTCCGCTAAGTATAAAATCAGTTCCTGATCTATTATTTTACAAATATTATTGTTTTACTGACCAGATAGGCAATAAATTACTGTGCTTTAGTTCAACACGTTTCAATATTTGCATATTTACGTAGTTGAGTTGGTAAGTATATTAAAGCAGTAATTAGTCACAGCTGTAAATTAAGGAAAAGGCAACACGATAGAAAAAAAAATCTAACCTAATATTAAAAAAAATTCTTACTTTTCTGAGAGAGTATTTTACATCTCCTTAATAATCGTGTGACACTGGTTCTTCATTCTTCTGTTCGCTTTATCTCCTTTACTTTGCTTCCTTTCAAAATATTTTTTATACCTTTCTTGACCTACAAGGGACCACTTAGATGATATGATGGAAATAAATGGTATAAAATACCGACACAATGGAAATATAAACACAAATGCAGTATAATGTGATCCTTTATTGACTACGTTTCACCCACACAGTGGGCTTTTTCAAGTCACGACTTGAAAAAGCCCACTGTGTGGGCGAAACGTAGTCAATAAAGGATCACATTATACTGCATTTGTGTTTATATTTCCACTTAGATGATATCTGTTCCCTTAAAGCTCTGCCATCCAAGGCTCAGAACGATGTACGGAGTTACTTCTATGTCTGTCATTCTCTGCCTGTCTACTCGCCTTAGTTGGATGACATACATTCCAACATGCATTTACCTCATTTGGATATTCAACTTCAGTCAAGAACATAAAGAAGGAACACTGCAGCAAGCCTACTGGCCCATGCGAGGCAGGTCCAATTCTCCCACCTTAACCTAGTCAGGTCAATTACATTCACTTAAGGGAGGAAGTTTTATCTCTTTCTTACCATATCTCTCCCGATTTACCCTGTTAATGTCTTGGACAAGATGATCATCTCCTTCCAAAGTTCTCTCATGTAAAACAACCTTATAACATTTGAAATATATTATGTCTGAAGACAAGTAACAAGTATCTTAAATTAAAACGATCTTATTATTAGTATAATGTTAAATATAATTGTGCGTTAGTATTTTATTACTCTTTTAGACATTTTCGTGCCAATGAAAACTGTATTAGCGATTCGGTGAATCAAATAACATGACTGGAACATATTGCTTTCACAGGAGAGAAAGGTTTCCGTAAATTAATGTTCGATTGCTTTTTAGCAACCATCCAAAAAATACACTTGCGCGCGCGCGTTCACACACACACACACACACACATATATATATATATATATATATATATATATATATATATATATATATATATATATATATATATATATATATATATATATATGTGATATGTACCTCCTCTTACCATGACTCAGACAAAGAAGAGTCCAAAGTGGCAATATATTGATCCGTAAACTATTGTCTTACAGTGTGTCGAGCATGCAGTGACCATGTGAACAATGTGTCTTCCAATATTTATGGTGTGTTACGGGAGTGTCGGAGGACGTCTTGTGTAGTGGTGGAGCAGCGAAGGTACCCAACTGTTGCAACACCAATATACTCATGTTCGACCTGCCAGGCGGAACCATGGGACCTGTAACTAGACAGGGACAAGAATGTTGCAGGAGTGTGTGTGTGTGTGTGTGTGTGTGTGTGTGTGTGTGTGTGTGTGTGTGTGTGTGTGTGTGTGTGTGTGTGTGTGTGTGTGTGTGTGTGTGTGTGTGTGTGTGTGTAGCTCTGTCGCTCTTGAAAAAATATTTCAATTTTTTTTTTTAGAATAACTCAGCACCGACATTTTTCTTAAGAAAAATATATCCTACTGATTTAAATTTTAACAGAATTGAAATTTATTTTCTCCTATCCATATAGTTAATATGTTCTCATTTTCGCCTGCTTACAAACATGTAAATTTTCAGGGATTTCAATATTTTTTTCGTAATTTAAGTACGTTAAATTTGCGAGATATTTTGTAATAATTTATTTTATCTATGTTTTTGTTAACGTGTTGACACAACACTACAGCAACAACTGTAGAAGTGAGTTAGCAACTCACTTCTACAGTTATACGAACTTCGTCGTAATCTGTTGTCTTTAATTATTCATAGATCTATATGAATATTCAGCGATTTTTAAATTTTAACCTACAACCTAAATTCTACATATGATTTGCTTTCACTTTCTGCCTTTCCGCCAAACATCCGCACTTTGGGGAAGAATCTTAGAATAACACTTAGATCCGTGCTGAACCATTGTCAAGTTACGACTCGAAGATGTTCCAGAAAGGAGTCGAAATGTTGTTATAAGGTTCCTCTCCCAAGTACAACGTTTTGCCGAGTTTTCTCCACAATATCTTTATTTTAGTCTCTCCCACTTTAATTACTCGACGATATCAACATGAAATTTTATCTCAAGTAAAAGGACACAAGTGCAACTAATGCCACAATAGTTGCACTTGTGTCCTTTTACTTCATATTGTCGGTAATTCTACCAATATTATTACAAATTTTATCTCTCTATCATTACTTCTCATGGGAAATTTATACAAAAGAAATTTTCAGTCATTTCTATTTTTCTAGCCAATATTTCTTCTATTACTTGTAAAAAAATTCAGTAATTAGTGTTACTCTGATAAAACATTTACATACATCCAAAGCAACATTTTGGACAAGTATTGATCCTTAAGTGACTCCACGTTTATCCTATTGACCTTAATCATATTTTTATGATAATGTAAATGTTTCTCAAAACCAGCAGTAGTTTTTAACCCCCCCCCCGTCCTTACTTGTTTCTAAAATAGAATGACTTCGATAGTGTATAAATCTGTAGTGGAGGGAGGTAGGGTAGGGGTCTGACCAGGAAAAGTTGGAGGGAGGGGGTAAAGGAGGTTCTATTGTGCTCGTGGGGCTTGGACTTAAAGCAAGCATGCGTGAGCGTATTTGATAGGAGTGAATGGAGACAAAAGGTTTTTTAATACTTGACGTGCTGTTGGAGTGTGAGCAAAGTAACATTTATGAAGGGATTCAGGGGAACCGGCAGGCCGGACTTGAGTCCTGTAGATGGGAAGTACAGTGTCTACACTCTGAAGGAGGGGTGTTAACGTAGCAGATTTATAACTGTAGTGTAAACACACCTCTGGCAAGACAGTGATGGAGTGAATGATGATAGTTTTTTTTTTTTCGGGCCACCCTGCCTTGGTGGGAAGCAGCCGATGTGTTAATAAAATAAAAATAATCGTTTCCCAATAATTTCGTGGGAAACTCTTGAAATTTGTTTTTTAAAGTATATTGTGATGCAAACGTTTAACAAGAGGGAAAAAATAACAGAAACATTTGAAGATCTCCTCTAATTAAATGAAAGTATTTTCCCTGAAACAGAGTGTTGTGTTTTATGCGTTTAGCCAATCGTTTATGCAGCAGTTTGCCTTTGTTTTGCTAGAACGGCTTTGCAATATCTGGTTAACGGGGGGTGAAAACTTCTGTAACTACGAGGGTTGTCCTGATGTGGTCGTGACAATATTTTCTCAACTGGTTGCCAGGCAGCCGTCGCTATACAATACTCACGCCGCTGGTTGCCCTGTGGTTGTCTGTCATCAGTTCCATCTATCGTCAGATCACGACAGCTATTCATTTTGCTTACATCCATGATAGAGTGTAAATAAAATTTGATTTACTAGGACAAAGTGTAAATATTTATGCTGCTAGGTTGACTCCTCCTGATAAGACGCTCTATGCTCATCGCCATATGTTTTTGCAGCTCGATAAACACCTGAAGCATGCATCAGTATGGCGTAGCAGGAGCACACATCAATACAGAAGTTTAGCGCACATCAATATCTGTCGTTACCAGACTCATGCATGGAGGTCACGACTAAATTTTTAAAGGGAACACAACATGAAGCTTACTAACCCCCTCATATTCCATGGCTCTCAAGTCAAATCAAATATCTGAAGCATAAATCGGAGAAAAGAGATCCTAGAACCTAGATGTGAGACTGGAGAAGTATCTGCTTGACTCAATTACAGGATTCGTAATCCCAGGGACTGCAGTTAACCTTTTCAACCATCGGATCAAACCTGACCAACTCCCACTCTCTCCAAGAACTGCATGGCCTCTATAAATTTAGCGCTTCACCATAGCTGAGATAACATATGTCATTAGAGCCCCCCCCCAAAAAAAAAAATCGGCTTTCTCGCTGCCATTAACATGAAAAAAAATGTATCTTCAAACGTGTAAGAGAAAATTTTAGAAAGGACTTAATTTTAAATAAGTTCTTGATAATTGACCAGTTTTACCTATTCGGCGTGTGTGTGTGTGTTTGTGTGTGTGTGTGTGTGTGTGTGTGTGTGTGTGTGTGTGTGTGTGTGTGTGTGTGTGTGTGTGCAATAATCGTAAACGAGCGACAGAGTATGATTATTAGCCGCCTTCCTTAACTGTTGTCACAGGAAAGTCTCTGGTTAATTATACCACCCTTCCCAAGACTCGGGGAGTACAATAAAGAGCTAGCGAAGACCGCTAAGTCATCTTTGTATGACCACGGAAGACTCTCGGTAATTATTATACTCCTTGGAAGACTTGGCAATTATTGTAATCCCTTGGAAAAAAAAACCTGAGTTACTATGCAAGTTCTAAGAAAAATATAAACCTAGCATAGCACTCCTATGGACTAGGTGTCAGGAACTGGACACCCGAGTTAGTTAGGCAGCCGCGGCAGGACTCCTGAGAGAGAAGGAAAGGTGAGGAAGGTAAGGAGTGGTGAGGGGGAAAAACAAGGAGAGAGAGAAAGAGGCAAGGGAGAGAAGGAGAGGTGAGGGGGAAGGAGAGAAGAGGGAGGGAAGGAAGGAGTGGTGAGGGGGAAGGAGAGGTGAGGGGAAAGGAGAGGTGAGGGGGGATGGAGGAGAGAAGAGGGAAGGAAGGAAGGAAGGGATTGATATTTGTTTACTAAGCTAGTGATTTATTCTATCGTTTAATATTTTATCAGTTTTGCTCATTAAGTAGTGAAATCCCTTAACCCCCTCCCTCCCCTTTCTTTCTGTCTCTCTATCACTTCTAAGGGTGATAGTAAAGGGCAATCAAGGGCTCAGGAAACGGGATCATTAAGAAACAAGGCTGCGGCAGGGAAAACTATAGGCAGACAAGGCTTATGGTTAGGTTGAAATACTTCGGGGCGAAATGGTACAAGGAAAATGAGAGAGAAAGAGGAAGGTAAGGTACGAGGAAAGCAAGTGAATGGGTGGGGGCAAGGTAATGGGCAAGAACAGAAGAAAGGAAAATGGCATGTCGGAGTCAGGAAAATTTCCAGGAAACTCAGCAGACAGTTGTCTGTGGGAATTTTTTGAGTAAGGAAAAGAAATCATCACAGAACACTGGCAGAATTTAGAAAAAAAAAAATCTTGATATTTCTTCATTTATATTCTTGGATATTTTTTATTTTTGGTGATAACATTGTAGATTTTTTCCCCTGGAATGTTTAACAATATTTAATGTATTTCTTCATCGTTTCGAGACTTTTTTCCTCAACAATATTTGTGATGAAAATATTTGGGCTATGAATAATGTGCCGATAATTTCACTTGATGACTATAGTCTACCGCCTTTAACTCCTGATCCAAGGAGTTGGAGTTACACTAACCTTCCTTGTATTAAACCTGATTATCTTCCATTATCTTCAATACTACTACTACTACTACTAATAATAATAAAATAATTAACTGCCTTCAAAGCGGGTGTCTTGATGCGAGTAAAGTGTTCTTGGTCCAAGGAACTGGAACTACCTTCTTTTTTTTTTTATCAGACCCACATGGAGACAGAACCTCAGACGATTAATTGGTCTGTATATTTCGACCCCCTTCTGGGGTCCTCTTCAGCAGAACTTAATACATTGCTTAGTCACGTACAACACTTTTGTTTATGTATTCAAGAGGAAACTGTAAACCCGTGGGGGTCCTACAGCGTCTGGGGAATGGGAGGAAGAAGGGCAATAAGGTGTGTCCCGTGAGAAGGGGAGTCTAGCTCAGGTTCCTTGGAAAAAGAGCTCTTCACGGGTTTTAAGACACCCTTGGAAGACACACACTCTAAGAAATATTTTATGGAAAATCTCCACATGTTTCCGGAGGTCACTTGATGGCTCGATCCTCCGAGCAGGAAAAATGATGTGTCGATGTTATTGCTGCTGGGATACGTGGAGAGGTTATATCTGAAGAGGGTATACCTGAAGAGGGTATACCTGAAGAGGGTATGCCTGAAGAGAGTATGCCTGAAGAGAGTATGCCTGAAGAGGGTATGCCTGAAGAGGGTATACCTGAAGAGGGTATACCTGGAGAGGGTATACCCGGAGAGGGTATACCCGAAGAGGGTATACCTGGAGAGGGTATACCCGAAGAGGGTATACTTGAAGAGGGTATACCTAAAGACGGTATACCTGAAGAGGGTATGCCTGAAGAGGGTATACCTGAAGAGGGTATACCTGAAGAGGGTATACCTGAAGAGGGTATACCTGAAGAGGGTATACCTGGAGAGGGCATACCTGAAGAGAGTATGCCCGAGGAGGGTATACCTGGAGAGGGCATACCTGAAGAGAGTATGCCCGAGGAGGGTATACCTGAAGAGGGTATGCCTGAAGAGGGTATACCTGGAGAGGGCCTACCTGAAGAGGGTATGCCCGAGGAGGGTATACCTGAAGAGTGTATACCCGAAGAGGGTATACCTGAAGAGGGTATACCCGAAGAGGGTATACCTGAAGAGGGTATACCTGGAGAGGGTATACCTGGAGAAGGTATATCTGAAGAGGGTATACCTGAAGAGAGTATGCCCGAGGAGGGTATACCTGAAGAGGGTATGCCTGAAGAGGGTATACCTGGAGAGGGCCTACCTGAAGAGGGTATGCCCGAGGAGGGTATACCCGAAGAGGGTATACCTGAAGAGGGTATACCCGAAGAGGGTATACCTGAAGAGGGTATACCTGAAGAGGGTATGCCTGGAGAGGGTATGCCTGGAGAGGGTATGCCTGGAGAGGGTATACCTGAAGAGGGTACACCTGGAGAGGGTATATCTGAAGAGGGTATACCTGGAGAGGGTATACTTGGAGTGGGCATACCTGAAGAGGGTATACCTGGAGAAGGTATACTTGGAGAGGGTATACTTGGAGTGGGTATACCTGAAGAGGGTATACCTGGAGAAGGTATACCTGAAGAGGGTATACCTGAAGACGGTATACCTGAAGACGGTATACCTGAAGACGGTATACCTGAAGACGGTATACCTGGAAAGGGTATACCTGGAGAGGGTACACCTGGAGAGGATACATCTGGAGAGGGTACACCTGGAGATGGTATACCTGAAAAGGGTATACCTGAAGAGGGTATACCTGGAGAGGGTATACCTGAAGACGGTATACCTGGAAAGGGTATACCTGGAGAGGGTACACCTGGAGAGGATACATCTGGAGAGGGTTTACCTGAAGAGGGTATACCTGGAGAGGGTATACCTGAAGAGGGTATACCTGAAGAGGGTATGCCTAAAGAGGGTATACCTGAAGAGGGTATACCTGGAGAGGGTATACCTGTAGAGGGTATACCTGGAGAGGGTATACCTGTAGAGGGTATACCTGATGAGGGTATACCTGATGAGGGTATACCTGTAGAAAGTATACCTGAAGAGGGTATACCTGACGAGGGTATACCTGAAGATGGTATACCTGGAGAGGGTATACCTAAAGAGGGTATACCTGAAGAGGATATACCTGAAGATGGTATACCTGGAGAGGGTATACCTAAAGAGGGTATACCTGAAGAGGATATACCTGAAGATGGTATACCTGGAGAGGGTATACTTCGAGAGGGTATACTTCGAGAGGGTATACTTCGAGAGGGTATAGGGCGAAACGTGTATCAGCGGCATTATATCACAACATGCATGCTAATAACTCTCAAGACTTTTCCTCCACCAGGAACATTACCAGTTAAGGTTCTGGTGAACGATACGTCTTAATAAAATAAGACACACCGCATATTGTATCTAAAGAGAGTGAAACGTAGTGAGCTACACTGCAGTAGCAGAATTGTTGTCAAAGTATAATCATTCGCACAGTTTCTGAACGCATATTAGCAAATAATAATAATAATAATAATAATAATAATAATAATAATAATAATAATAATAATAATAATAATATACACTGAAAAAAAATGAGTTCGAATATTTACTTAAAATTTTACAAATTACTAAGTGTAATAATCCATTTAAAAAATAAATTATAGAAAATAAACTAACACTCCCAGGACGAAAATCATCTCCGAAAAGGACAAAATTAGCTCTAGAATAAATTTCTGGGAGAAGTAAATTCTCAGAAGCCGTCTGAAAAAATAACTATTTCACTTTGTTGGTGCCCAACACCCCCTCCCCTTCCGCCTTTGCAAATATTTTTTTGGGTGACCGTAATGGAGGCTACAATTGCCTCTGATATTATACTATCCTTATCATAGTTAAGATTCAGTAAACAAGTGTGCAACATTGCAAGGCAGAGATGAGATATATTCTTGAGATAAGCAGATAAATGCAGTGAGATCTTTATTCTCACTCAAAGCAATATTCCCCCCCCCCCTTCCCTTCCCCAAAGTAATGTAGAATAATATTATTGATGTTGGTAGAATTACCGACAATTTGTAAAGTAAAAGGACACAAGTGCAACTAATGTGTTATTGTGGCAACGTTTCGCTCTCCAGGAGCTTTATAAAGTTCCTGGAGAGCAAAACGTTGTCACAATGAAATGCCATACTACTTGCACTTGTGTCCTTTTACTTTACAGAATAATGATAAGAATAAGAATAATCGAAATTATTCCACTTTTGAATCCACGAATGTAAAAAGATATATATATTTTTTGGGTAACCTGATAATGTTTGGTTTTAAAGCCTGAAAAAGAAACATGATACAGAATCTATCACTAATAAAATCATATATGCTTTGAAGAATATCTGTAATAGTTTCACGAGATATGAGGTAATTAAAATTTTAGAGATTTTTTTTTATTAAATACTAGTGTGAAGGCTTTTTACACAGTGACTCGCTTTGAGTTGCTTCAAGTTAAATCTGTTTTTGCATAGTGACTCGCTTTGAGTTACCTCAGGTTAAATCTATTTTTGCATAGTGTCACGTTTTGAGTTGCTTCAGGTTCAGTTTGTTTTTGCATAGTGACTCGCTTTGAGTTGCTTCCAGTTAAATCTGTTTTAGCATAGTGTCACGTTTTGAGTTGCTTCAGGTTCAGTTTGTTTTCGCATAGTGACTCGCTTTGAGTTGCTTCCAGTTAAATCTGTTTTTGCATAGTGACTCGCTTTGAGTTGCTTCCAGTTAAATCTGCTTTTGCATAGTAACTCGCTTTGAGTTGCTTCAAGCTAAATTTGTTTTAAGGTATAAAAAGAATTTTTAAGAGGTGTTACTTTATACAAAATATTGTAGTGGTATAAATCAATTTTAGTGTGTACACACACTGCGTGTTCAATGCAATTTTATTATATATATATAAAAAAGGTTGGGAAAAACGGAGGTACTAAAAGACTAGAGGGAGAAGGGAGAGTAAAACAGTGTGTGAAAGGGAGGGTGATGAAAGGGGGAGAGAAAGAGTGAATGAGTGACGTGTGGAAGGCGGAAGGGAAGAGAGTTGAAAGATACACTTTATCTGATACCTGTATTGTGAGGCATACTGGAACAGGAAACTTAGGAGACATATACTGTGAAGTATACTGCCATATGAGATTGGGTATACATCAATTGTGAAGTATATTGAGACAGAAGACTGGGAACAGCTGTATTCAGGTATACAGGTACAGAATACTAGGGATACCTGTGCTCGGAAGTGTACAGTAATAGGAGACTGGGAACACTTGCACTGTGAGCCATATTGAGACATAACTGGGGATACCTATACTGGGAGTTATAATAGGATAGGAGACCGAGGATCCGTTCAGTGAGAAATATACCGGGATAGAAAACTAGGAATACCATTATGGCTGGGTATTCTCGGACAGAAGACCAGAGATACTCCCCCGATTACCCTAACGAGACTGACTAACAATAACAACAGTAAGTCTGTCATTCCAGGGTGCCGCTCTACATTGTCCAAGGCAGGAAATTGAATATAACACTAAAACTGTTTCCATTAATGAATACACGCGATAATATATGCGCTGTTACATCATTTGTAAACCGAACACCTTTCATATCTCCACTAGCCGGATTGGGATACACAACACCATAAATGATGACTGAATATTCATGAGCTTCCCGCAGGTGTTAAGGGTACAGCACAGTTTAGGGCATCATAATAAAAATGTATATATTAGTTGTGATACAAACAAACAAGCAAGCAAACACGCACGTAAACACACACACACACACACACACACACACACACACACACACACACACACACACGTACCTGAAGACGTAAGCATTTGAAGGCAATCATGTTTTATTTCTTATTTTCACTGTGGTATTTTTTTCATGTTTACGCTCACGTGTTATATTGTGATTTCTTCTACATTATAATATATATATATATATATATATATATATATATATATATATATATATATATATATATATATATCGTGCCGAATAGGTAAAACTTGCGTTTTTGGCTTAAATAGCAACGTTCCTCTTGCCGAATAAGACAAGCAAAAATTCGTGTTTTATAGTGTATAGTGCCGCGTCATGTACAATGAGGTGTCGTTTAGTGCAGTGAGTTGGCAGCAATGCCAGACTTGCCTTCCCAGGTCATCACCTCTCCTCCACTACTCCCTCACTCTAACCACTCCTCACACCACCTCCACCTCCTCCCTCCCCCTCCTTCCACGAGGACTTGAGACCGCCAACCAGATCTAGGCCTACGCTCTCCTCCATCCCTCTCCACCCCCGCCATGAACCCGGCATGTGCCTCCACCCACACGTGCCATTTTCCCTTCAGCCCAAGCTTACCGCCCAGATTGAGGTCTGGCAGATGATGCAGCTAGCCAGCCACAAAGCTTAATGAAAGAAGAAGCACATGTCAGGTGTGTGGAGTGCATCGGGCACTCAACAGGAATGGCCTTATGCATGTACACAATGGGTGTGCTGAATCACATATGGTCCCTGCAGAGAGCAGCTCACAGCCTCCACAGGCAGATAAAGTTTCAGTGGTAACCTCCTCAGTTGCGAACATCTGGTGACATTCAGATCCACTGCTAGCAGTACCCTATCTCATATTCCTAAAGTGGCTCGTCGATATGCGGCAGGTAAATTCACAGACCTTCTTAAGGAGGTAAATGGAGGTTCCACCAACTTAGAAGACTCAGGCACCATTGCACAACCTATTCCTGTTGGGCAATGTCTGTTTTGCAGTTCCTGAAAGACGAGGCAAAGTGCTAACCACATCAATCATCAAGGTAGTGCGCAACTATCCAAGAACAGATAATTGTGTCCCTCTGCCCCATCATCGCAAGAATCACAGAAGTAGACCCAAGAAATATTCCACTGTAAACGAGAAAATCTGCGCACAGTTTATCAAAAAAAATCGAAGGTAACATTGTGGAAGCAATCAGAATAATTACAATTGACGACACTGTTGTTCCTAAAGATGAGGCCACAGCCCGAACAATAAGAGACAAGCACCCAACAAGGGACACCATAGTCATTAGCAACAACCCTGAGGAAGATCTCATCATTGCACGGTTAATTTTGCCAGAGTCATTTCCAGCAGGATCTACAGGAGGTTACACTGGAATTCGACCACAACACCTCAAGGAGATGGTAAATCCAGTACTCGTCACATGCGCATCAATTCTTCTCTTCGAGTTAACAACCTTCGTCAACAACTGTCTAGCTGAGCGGATTCCAGAAAAAATAAATCTTTCTTTTCTGGAGCCTCATTATGCGCTTTGAGGGAGGAGGATGGGGGAATTAGACCCATTGCTGTTGGTAACACTCTTCGCCGTCTCGTTGCCGAAGCGACAGTAAGAAACATTAGCCGCTTTGAAGCTGCCAGTTTACTCCAGCCACACCAACTGGGCTTTGGGGTATCTCAAGGGCCTACATCAGAGACATACCAGAAGACAAGGACATAGTCAAACTTAACTTGAGAAATGCTTTTAATATGGTGAAAAGAGATGTGATCTTGCCAGCCGTTCGGGATTGGTTCCCCAGTCTTTTTCCCTTCATTTCAGCTGGCTACAGCAAACCCTCAATTCTTTTGTTTGGCAAACAGGAAATTCCCTCATCAGAGGGTGTTCAGCAGGGTGACCCACTCGCTTCACTTCTCTTCTGCTTGGCAGTAAGAGATCTAACTTCCAGCCAGCGCAACGAGCTCGACATCTGGTACTTGGATGATAGCACTCTGGCAGGTACTGAAGAGTTCCTGCTAGAGGACTTACAACTGGTGAAATCAAGTGTGAAATCACAACGAACCAGGATATAATCAGAGCTGTGCGAACAAAACTCCCAGAAGTCTCTACTATTACTTCATCCAAGAGCACACTCTTGGGAGCACCACTGGGTCATCAGGCCACTGACACAGTATCCAAGGACAAACTGAATGATCTGAAGAGAATGGAGGAGAGAATAAGAGATCTTGATGCCCATGATACCCTGTATCTCTTCACAAGTTGTCTTACTCTGTCAAGACTCACTCACTTTCTGAGGTGCACACCCTCTTTTGACAACCCAACACTCAACGAATGTGACTCACTGCTGAGATCAATCTTTAAGGAGGCACTGAATCTGTCACTGGAAGATCAGCAATTGGATCAGGCAACACTCCCAGTGCGACTGGGAGGTATAGGGATGCGCAGGGCAACGCAGGTAGCTTTACCCGCATTTCTGTCTTCGTGTTTGGCTTCCAGTGGACTGGTCAAGGAGACTGTCCCCGAACGCTTGAGAGGTGCGGTAGGAGCTCAAGAACCCAGGTTCATTGAAGCAGCTGTGCGGTGGGACACCCTCACTGACTCCTCCAGTAGACCAGCTCCTCCCAATGAGCATAAACAGTCTCACTGAGACAAACCGATCATGGAAAGAATCGCCAACACAATGCTCACCAACGCTTCAGGAAAGGACAAAGCTTGTCTCCTAGCAGTGAAGGCACAACATTCAATAGATTTCCTTTTGGCTCTTCTCAATTTCTCTCTGGGCACTCGACTCGACCCACAGGCCATTCGAATTGGTGTTGCGCTTCGCCTAGCCGTCCCCATATACACCGAACATAGGTGTATTTGTGGTAGGGCGACAGCTGATCAATTCGGACTTCATGGTCTCGTGTGTCACACATCAGAAGGGAAGTATGCTAGACATGAGGAGGTCAATGACATCATAAAGAGAAGCCTCGCCACAGCCAGTTGCCCAGCTCAACGGGAACCTCAAGTACAGAGGTCTGATGGAAGTCAAAACCGTCCAGATGGAGCCACTATGCTACCCAGGAAGGATAATAAGCAGGTTGCCTGGGAATACGCCTGTACCGCCACATTGGCAGACACCTACTTGCCATACTTTGAAGCTGAAGGGGGTGAAGCCGCCAGCTACAGGGAGACCCAGAAGACCCACAGATATGAAGGCCTTTCCCTTAGCTATAACTTCATCCCATTAGGGTCAGAGATCCTTGGAGCATGGGGCTAGTGTGCTCTGAAGTTCCTCAAAGAGCTGGGTGCAAACTCATCACAGAAATCAAGGACCACAGGGCGGTCAGCTTCCTCTTTTAGAGACTCAGTGTTGTGATCCAGAAGATAAATGCTTGCAGCAATCTGGGCACGCGGTCCAACGCTGGGAAACTGTACGAAATATTCGAGATATAGCTCTGAGATGTTATCTGTGTATTTCTGCTTTCTAGTGTATTTTGTCAATGTATTTTGTCTTTAAATAAATTCTAAATAGAATGTAGGGGGTGGTAGGAGAAGACAATATTCCAACAGCTCCGGGGAGAACCTTGAGTTTTCCCTGAAGTAAGTTTATTCTCTTCTCTGAGGAACCCCAACACAGTTCCAGAGGTAGTACCTCTCTGAATATATATGAATATATATGAATATATATATATATATATATATATATATATATATATATATATATATATATATATATATATATATATATATATAATGTCATGCCGAATAGGTAAAACTGGTTAATTAGCAGGTACCCATTTAAAATTAAGTCCTTTCTAAAATTTTCTCATATGTGTGTCAAGATTTTTTTTTCATATATGTTAATGTTATATTTAATAATTTTGTTCAAATAGAACCTTAGAAAACTTACCTAACCTTATTATAACAAGCGCAATTTAATTTAGTCTAACCCAGCTAAATATATTTTAGATAAGTTTATAATAATTTAATAATAAATGAACACAAATATTTTTCGTGAGGTTCAAAATGATTTTTGCAAAATTATTGCATACACAAATTTTCGCTTGCCTTATTCGGCAAGAATTGCGCTGCTATTTAAGCCAAAATAGCAAGTTTTACCCATTCTGCACGACATTATATATATAAGACACCTCCAAAAATTCACCTTTGTCAGTTCAACACAATTTGGCAGAATTCTGCATAATGTGTAGGAATTTACAGCACACAGAAAATGCTGCTGTGGAAACATTTTGTAACGAAAATCTTCGCTATGATCTTTGCAAAACATTTTGTAACGAAAATCTTCGCTATGATCTTTGCAAAACCTTTTGTAACGAAAATCTTCGCTATGATCTTTGCAAAACATTTTGTAACGAAAATCTTCGCTATGATCATTGCAAAACATGTGCCCTCGCCGCTGGATCATGGAAATCGTTCTTTCCCTCACTGGGAATGTGTAGAAGGATCATGTCCAAATTAGTACCTTGTAAAATCTTCTTTCTCACTCCGGCAGCTTCTTTCAGAACACTAATTTTCTCCCCGGCAATTTGTGGAATGTTAGGGTCCAGAATGACCCTTTGAAAAATGTTGATTTCTATATTGATGTGTTGCAAAAATGTTTTTTTCCCTACGTTGCATCTTTTAAGAGGTTTATTCCAATAATGGCATCTTAAGGAAAATACATAAAAATATCTATATTATACATTTTGATCACATGTCTTGCATAAATACGATTAATGTAATCCTCATAAAAATAAACAAATTAAAAAAAAATACAAATAAAAATTAAAATTCCTCAAAGAAAAAAAATAACATTTAAATTAAATTCCTGGCCTCATAGGACAGGAACTAGAGCTGATATTTGTCAATTTTAGAGCGTGTATTTTCCGACGTGGATCTGTAAAACACGTCATGACATGAAAATGAACACTAGTAGTTAAATTCCGAACCTCTAAAAAAATCCTCTAATGAGATGTAAACGACACTTAATTAGAACCAACAGACAGCAAGGCACTGTTATATTAAACAGTGTGAAACATTTATAGTGCAGTGTTTGAAAAAAATGGACGGAAAATTCCCTGAGACTATATTTAGTCATAAGAAAATTGAATGCAATAAGAGAAAACAGAAATTATTCATAAGAAAATTACGTGCAATAACAGGAAACGGAAATTGTTCATAAGTTATATATATATATATATATATATATATATATATATATATATATATATATATATATATATATATATATATATAATATATATATATATATATATATATATAAATCAACCACTGTGAAAAAATATTGAAATTCCAAGCGCTTTCGTGACTTATATTATTAAAGAACTCTAAAAATAAAAGGGTAACAGGAGGGTATTATAAAGACCAGACAACACCTCGCTGCCACCCCCACCAACACCTGACTTTTTATGATGATGTAAGTAGGTAGTCAGTGATCCGTGAAATACAAGTTATATTCTACCCAAAAATTTGTCTACCCAAAATTTGCCTTCATGGATAACGTTCTTTGTATCCACAGATGCTTCAGTGCACCATCATCTTCCCCTCATCATTTCTACTATTCACCTCATCTTTCATAAACTCACCCGCCGACAAATCCACTTACAAATATCTTAACACATTCACTTCTTTCTTACTCCCTCCTTCCAATCTGATATCCAATCTTTCATTGTCTAAGTTTTTTGTTACTCTCATTGTCTTTCTCTTTTTCAATATTAACTTAATAAATTAATTTCCTTGTTTTACATACTCTCCCAGATTTGTCTACGAACCTGAAAGTTCTCAGAATCTCCCAAAAGCACTAAGTCATCGGTAAAAGTTACCTGTGACAACTTCCACTCTGTATTAGATTCACTGTCTTTTATTCCCAAATTTTTTTTTCTCAGAATCATAGCTATATCCATCTTTTATTTATAGTGAAACAGCAAGAATTCAGAAAACCTAGCTTGAAGAAATTAATTTTATGGTAACCAGAGCCCCGGCCGTTGTTGGACCTCATATATCATGGAAATCAATGATGTAGCTATAAAATAAACCGTTTAACGTATTTATTAATCGTTTCGTAACTGAACAAAATAAATGCATTTATCACTATCCTTTGCAACAATACTGCCATCGCTAATTAATACTTCAACTCACGTGTACAGGAAAAATGAGGGAGAGAAGGAATATATTGTCCAGAATGTCATTAGTTCGACACTCAATTCATTTTCTCACTTCTCCCTACCGAATGAGGGGTAGAGTAATGGGGAGGGATGCAGAGGGTCGAGAATGAATTTTGAGGCGGGAGGAGAGGTACAGAGGACCGGAGAGAAGTTAGGAAGAGGAGGAGGAGGGATGGCACTGAGGCAGGGATGGGTGAGCAGGGACGGAGGGAGAAGGGGTAGAAGTCGCCTTAAAGCGGCTGTGGGCTTGAGTATCTTCAAGGGAAAAGACTATTCCAAAGGTGAAGGCAAGTGTTTGTGTACTTACCAAGGTGTATTTGCAGTGCTGTGGCTGCACATGTAAAACTCAAGCTCCTGGCCCCGCGTATTTACCTTCAATCGAGTAACGTAGCTGGGTCATAGCCTCTTATTCTCTTACCATATCCACTTTAAAATCCTTGTATTGAGTTAGCTTCCCCAACTTTTGCCCTCTAAAAAATGTTGTCAGTGTCCTACATTCACGACACAAGCTCTTCCCACACTACGTCTGACATCTGCTACACCTGCTTATAACACCTGCAGATTCTCATAAGATTCAAGTATTATTGGTTGTAAATGGTATGGAAATACCGATACACCTTAGCTACAACACCTAAGGTCACTTCAAGACACTGGGAAGAATGATTTTTATGGATTTTAATGAACTTTTCATATTCATTTAAAGAAGTGAAATCATATTATAAATATAAGAACAAGACAAACATTTCCTACATTTTTTTATCCACTCGTTAAAATGTTTGGAGATCTCATTTTTTTTTTTTGCACTGACGATGGTGCATGACGATGGTCTTGAAATTTTGCAGCTTTGTTGCATTCATCAGAGCCCTAAACTCATAGATCATACAACCCCTCTGGAATGAGACGTGACTTGGTTTGATCCCAGGAAGGGCAGGTTAGTTTTAGTTATCTCGATGTAGAACCCATCAAGCATTATCGAAATTTTTGGGATCTCAAATTTTGCATCTAAAAATTTACCCGTGTCAGTTAAAAACAGACATTTAATTTTCTGATCGCATATTTCATTGCTTAATTATTACACTTACATAAATATCTTTAAGATAAAACAATGTTAACAAATACTTGTTTATTACAAATAAAAGATATTCAGTAACGTCAGCTAGACATAACGGTAGTGACGTAATCGATAACATCATCCAGACAACGTAAACATCGATGACGTAAGAGATAATTTCTGAAGCACTGGCCTGATGTTCTCTCAACAGATGCAACACTGTTGTTGCATAGAACGATATAGACAAATACTGAAATAAGCCTACTGATCAACCTAGTTTTTAAAGGCTTCCTCTTGTCTAAGGAACATTATTGACATCACTCGTACATGTCTACACCTCTCGTTTCCCCACAAAGGATATGCTATCTTAACCATCTCTGAGAAATGATGAAGTCCCTGGAGAACGAAACGTCCAGTTAAACATAACAGTAATATTGATAAAGGAATAGTAGGCACAACGGAAACGTTGTTAATGGAATTGAAAACATCGATCTCCACCTCTGTCTCTCTCTCTTTCTCTCTTTCTCTCTCTCTCTCTCTCTCTCTCTCTCTCTCTCTCTCTCTCTCTCTCTCTCTCTCCCCTACTTTGTGTAAAAGACTTGGACACAAAGAGGAAGAAAGAGAAGTAGTGATTAATTTTGGTGAAATTGTACCCAATTGACCCTAATGCAAATATCCCGGAATAAATGAATGTCATTTAATATTCAACAATTTTGTGTAATTGTTTTGTGCTAATTGATATATTTATGCATTTTTAAGCCATTTAAACTCTAGTGAATGCGGTGAAATAGATTTAATTAATGTAGACTATATTATCAGCATGTTGAAGCTTGAGTCTCACGAGTGAAACTAGGTACCTGGTGCCTCCAGGCGACGCTGAATTCTTAAGTTAGTAAATAATTTTACTTCGTGTTTGATGAAGATCCGATATCGGACACTTCTCTTCGAAGTAGATATTCCGCTTATTGTATGAAAATACAGATAGTCTCGTAGCGGTAACAAATGTGATAACTTACATTTTTTAAGGCGTGTGATTGGCTTATTGTTCATGGATGACTTATTTCATCAACAGCTGAATTGAATCTCTCGAGCGAGATCATGAATACTCGATAGATTCTCTATAACATGAAGTTTTTCATTTTTTGACTACCTTAATGTTCGTCTCGTGTTCTCTGTTTACTCTCATTGAAAATAATTTTCTTAATCTTGAATAGGTTTTCCTGCGCCTGATGAATATCATATATTCCATTGGTGTCTTTGAAAGGCGGTTGTCATAGAGCCAGTAAACGTTGCTATCATTTTGACATTGTTTACATTTTACACTATCTTCATTTTCCACTGCATGACGCGTTAACTCTACATACTACCTTACAGTCTCACCTCCTGACAGCATAAGAACATAAGAACAAGAACATAAGAAAGGAGGAACACTGCAGCAGGCCTGTTGGCCCATACTAGGCAGGTCCTTTACAATTCATCCCACTAACAAACATTTGACCAACCCAATTTTCAATGCTACCCAAGAAACAAGCGCTGATGTGCAAGTCCCACTCAAATCCAACCCATCCCACTCATGTATTTATCCAACCTAAATTTGAAACTACCCAAAGTCCTAGCCTCAATAACCCAACTAGGTAGACTGTTCCACTCATCTACTACCCTATTTCCAAACCAATACTTTCCTATGTCCTTTCTAAATCTAAACTTATCTAATTTAAATCCATTACTGCGGGTTCTCTCTTGGAGAGATATCCTCAAGACCTTGTTAATATCCCCTTTATTAATACCTATCTTACACTTATACACTTCGATCAGGTCTCCCCTCATTCTTCGTCTAACAAGTGAATGGTTTAGAAAGACACGTAAGCAAACACTATAACATATTTATTAGAAAACGTTTCGGTCCTGGGACCTTGATCACTTCTAACAGCCCTGACTACTTACTCGCTGTCTTGACTTCTTAGTTCCTAGCGGCCTTGACAACTATCATCCCTTCTCAAAGCATTTACTACTTTCTTAGTCTTGACTACTTCGAATCTGTGACGCCTCTCCTTCGTTCGTGGTTTGCCCTACTCATTAACGAATCAATTTTTAGGAATTTCACCCCATTCCCCCCCCCCCCAAAATAAATTATACGACTTACAACAATGTCTTCATTTAATTTATTCACAAGAGATGTAATCGCTATAAATATCCGACTAAGGATTACTCAATTAGCTTGTATCCATAAATCACTTAAATTTAGTATTATTGCAAGCGGAGGACTCAGCTTTTAATGAAATGGAGCTTAACTTGGGAAGATCATAATTTCGAAGAATTCTCGTCGCTTGAGTTTAATCCTATGCACGTTTAACAGAAAAGATTTTTATTATTTTTTCATTAACTGAATGAGATTTCTCAAAGCATTACCTTGGTGACACTATACCAATCAAAGTATATCTATTCCCACCGTCTTCTTACATTAAATATAATACAGTTAGGAATAAACCTTGTCAAATGGTAATTTAATATTGAAGTTACTACAACCCATATTAAGGCTTACGACCGAGATGGATTCGTTAACTGAGAAAAAAACCCACTGATGTTAGGAAGGAACTGGTAGAACATTTAATAAATCCTTAAAATGCTAAGGAACTTATTTCATGTGCTACCTCCAAGTAGCAGGCAAACCGCGAGAAACTCTACGGTCGCGCCAACCCACATTTCATTTACAAAAATTCTATAATCATTGCCTTCCAGTTAGACTATGAACTTTTATGTTAATGCTAATGTAGCGACTCAGATAATTTTTAATGAAATTGTCTTAAATTGCTCCGCTGTATAAGAAACCATAGAAAAATTAGCCTCTTGGTCTCACAAGCTAAAAATAACTTTCCATTAATCATGTTCAACGGGGGTGAAGTCTGCACTGCATCAATACAAAATTAAATTATTGCCAGCAGGAGAAATTCTTTTCTTGCAGCTGAATTTGAATGCTGTACCCTTCCTAGTGCTTTTTTGTAGATATATTTAAACTTTCTCGACGATTGTGGCACAGATTTTTCCAGTCTCTTTAACCATTAGATATTCATGCCTCGAAGCATAAATATTGGTGCTCTATCCCATGTCCGACCGAAAATTTCTTGTTTATAATACTCGCTAATCCCAAGAAAACATGCGTGACCATCAGATGTCGGTGCGTCAGTGTGTCAGATATCAAACTTGCTACATCAAGTAACAAAAACATTTATAGGTTATTTGCCAAATTTTGTGAGAATGGTGGAGAGTGAAGAGGAATAATAGACGAGGTAACTTTAGCTACCATTAGGAAGGCTTTTGCTACATTATCCAGATTCTCCTTCCTCCAGAGAGTCCAATAAAGAGAGCTCAGTCTTCGCTTCACTCATCTTGCCCCTTATTCGAGAGGCCCTTGTGTTGCTTATAATAGTAAAAGCACGACACTACTGGAAATCTCTCTCTCTCTCTCTCCCATCTCTCTCTTTCTATCTCTATGTCTCTCCCTCCCCTTTTCTCTAAGATATCAGTGTTGAACATACATCATTTCCTTCACTCGAAAATATTCGTGTTTGCATTATCTCGTTCAATTTTTATTGTTTCAGGTTTGCTAGTTACGCAATTTATTTATTTTTATGCTGGTGTAAAAAGGGTTATCCTTTCAGTTATTGTTCACGGCTCCTGTGTTGGGTTAACCCTTGACTGAGTTTTATTCACCCACTGGAATATCTTTATTATGGAATTGGAGAATACCACTTGCTGACCTGGGATCAGTACTCACTCTTTTGATCTGTGGTCACCACTCGCACCCTCGTGACCTGCGATCACTTCTCACGTCCTAGGGAAGTGTTGTCACTACGTACACCTTACTGACTTGTTGTTACGACTCACACTCTCTTTATCAATGGAATCCCCTCACTCTCCTGACCTGTCGACTCCAAGATGCATTAATGTAGACCAAAAACTGAATTATTTTAAGCAGGAGGAAGCACTAAAAGAGTAAGGATTATTCAGCCCCTTAATGAATTTGAGTTAGTCAGGGTTGATCCACAGAACAGGAGGGAATCTCCCATTTCGTTTGATCAAGAACTTACCATATCAAAACACTTTCTTAAATGAACATTGAAAGTGATTGATTTTTCATAATTTGGAAGGTTTTAGTGTTGATTTAATGGCAGTGGCGCTGAGGGTATAACTGTGGCATTGATTCTATGACAGTATCGTTACTATGATCGTATCATTAATTCTGTGAGTTTTGCTTTGATCCTATGACTGAAGCGTGATTCTATGAATGTTATGACTGTAGTGTTGATGCTATGATAATATTACTTCTCCTGTGATTGTGACGCTGATCTTATGACTGTGACCTTGATCCTATGTAAGCAATGACTCATTTGGATTTTCTCTACCTTCAAATCTTTCTTTTTTTTTTCTTTCGTCCTCACTTATGATATATATTTTATCTACTTCCCCGATGCTTTATTCCACTACTTCCCAACAAGAGCTTTGCTGATATATTTTTTCCTTAATCTCCCTGGTAAATATTGTGTGTGGTTGTCTATTTATGTTCGTGTGGGAACTCATGTAGGTGTACTGGCTTGTTTGTGGTTGCAGGGTTTTGGTTTGTTTGTGTGTATAAGAGGGAGAGAGAGAGAGAGAGAGAGAGAGAGAGAGAGAGAGAGAGAGAGAGAGAGAGTTACAACCTACCCAGCAACGTCGTACTATAACTATCTTAAGCAGCACAAGAACCTCATGAATTAGAGGAAAGATGAATGAAGCGACTACTCTGCTCCCTTTATTGGACCCGCTGGAGGATGAAGAGTCTGAATTATGCAGCTAGAGAGCTTTTAATGGTAGCTAAATATACCACTTTTCTTACTGCGTCTCACCCTCCACCATGGCCTCACTATTTTACCCAAGTAATGAAATATTTTAGTCACTTTATGCACGTTTCGGAACGGACGTATCCCCGTCCTGTGGTTAGAAATGGGTTTTCGGAATGCATGTGAGTGTTTAAAAAAATAGACTTGTTGACGAAACTTGTAGACAGAGTGACAAGCTGTAAGCTAGAAGGATTCGAACTTGTACTTCAAATGTCTAACAGACCTACAGAATGCCTCAGAGGAAAATTTTCAAATAAATTGTAAAAGACGCAGTGGCATCTATGCAGCTTTCAGTATTTGCTCGAGAAAGGATTACCATGAGTAACAGTCCTGTAGTTGCAAGATTTTGTTAATGTGTTTATGTCATGTCCGGTCAGGCACTTACAATGACATCAGAAGACAGACAAAAACATACGTGAAATATCTACTGTTGCCTATTCATAATTTTATATATATATATATATATATATATATATATATATATATATATATATATATATATATATATATATATATATATATATATATATATATATACATGTCGTGCCGAATATGTAAAACTGGTCAATTAGCAAGAACTCATTTAAAATTAAGTCCTTTCTGAATTTTTCTCTTATACGTTTAAAGATATATTTTTTTCATTAATGTTATTGTAAATTTTTTTAATTTTGCACCAAAAGAATCTTAGAAAATTTACCTAACCTTATTATAACAAGATCAATTTATTTTAGCCTAACCCAACTAAATACCATCAGTCCGATAACATTCTTCTTTGCAAATATACAGGGTCTAAAGCCAGCAACAAACAAAAAAAATACCTTTCATCCGTGGACTGCTTGAAGAGGCAAAGGCAATGTTCGCAGCTTTCATTGAGACCCACATAAAGGATCACTTGGACAACAAAATATGGATCCCAGGTTACAACCTATACAGATGTGACAGAGTGAACAGGCAAAAAGGAGGGGGGGGGGTTGGCCTGTACATTGCAGAGTCACTTGTTTGCACAGAACTGCTTAATGCCTCAAATGATGTAGTGGAAGTTTTAGCAGTAAAGGTCGAGAACCAAAACCTAGTCATTGTGGTAGTCTACAAGCCTTCGGATGCAACATCCCAGCAATTCCAGGAACAGCTGTTAAAAATTGACCACTGTCTGGAAAATCTTCCAGCTCCTGCACCCAACATCTTGCTCCTGGGGGATTTCAACTTAAGGCACCTAAAATGGAGGAATATAGCAAATAATATTGTTGCAGTAATAACACCAGGAGGCAGCTCTGATGAAAACTCGCACTCACACGAGCTTTTAAATCTCTGCACAAAATTCAATTTAAACCAGCAAATAATAGAGCCTACTAGACTGGAGAATACACTAGACCTCATCTTCACTAACAATGATGATCTGATAAGAAATGTCACCATATCAAAAACAATATACTCATATCACAACATAATTGAGGTTCAGACATGTATGCGTGGAGCCCCAGACCGACGTAATGAGACTAGTCACGAGGGAGCATTCACCAAATTCAACTTCAATAACAAAAACATAAAGTGGGACCAAGTAAACCAAGTCCTAACCGATATAAGCTGGGAAGATATACTAAGCAACACAGACCCCAACTTATGCCTAGAACAGATTAACTCGGTGGCACTCGATGTATGCACAAGGCTTATTCCTCTAAGAAAAAGGAGGAGTAGATGTAAAATAGAAAGAGACAGGCGCTCCCTTTACAGGCGACGGAAAAGAATAACAGAGCGGCTAAAAGAGGTCAATATATCTGAAATGCGTAGGGAGACACTGGTCAGAGAAATAGCAAGCATCGAACTTAAGCTAAAAGAATCCTTTAGGAGTCAGGAATCGCGGGAAGAACTAAAAGCCATAAATGAAATCGAAAGAAACCCAAAGTATTTCTTCTCCTATGCCAAATCAAAATCGAGAACAACGTCCAGTATTGGGCCCCTACTTAAACAAGATGGGTCCTACACAGATGACAGCAAGGAAATGAGTGAGCTACTCAAGTCCCAATATGACTCAGTTTTTAGCAAGCCGCTAACCAGACTGAGAGTCGAAGATCAAAATGAATTTTTTATGAGAGAGCCACAAAATTTGATTAACACAAGCCTATCCGATGTTATCCTGGCGCCAAATGACTTCGAACAGGCGATAAATGACATGCCCATGCACTCTGCCCCAGGGCCAGACTCATGGAACTCTGTGTTCATCAAGAACTGCAAGAAGCCCCTATCACGAGCCTTTTCCATCCTATGGAGAGGGAGCATGGACACGGGGGTCGTCCCACAGTTACTAAAAACAACAGACATAGCCCCACTCCACAAAGGGGGCAGTAAAGCAACAGCAAAGAACTACAGACCAATAGCACTAACATCCCATATCATAAAAATCTTTGAAAGGGTCCTAAGAAGCAAGATCACCACACATCTAGAAACCCATCAGTTACACAACCCAGGGCAACATGGGTTTAGAACAGGTCGCTCCTGTCTGTCTCAACTATTGGATCACTACGACAAGGTCCTAAATGCACTAGAAGACAAAAAGAATGCAGATGTAATATATACAGACTTTGCAAAAGCCTTCGACAAGTGTGACCATGGCATAATAGCGCACAAAATGCGTGCTAAAGGAATAACAGGAAAAGTCGGTCGATGGATCTATAATTTCCTCACTAACAGAACACAGAGAGTAGTCGTCAACAGAGTAAAGTCCGAGGCAGCTACGGTGAAAAGCTCTGTTCCACAAGGCACAGTACTCGCTCCCATCTTGTTCCTCATCCTCATATCCGACATAGACAAGGATGTCAGCCACAGCACCGTGTCTTCCTTTGCAGATGACACCCGAATCTGCATGACAGTGTCTTCCATTGCAGACACTGCAAGGCTCCAGGCGAACATCAACCAAATCTTTCAGTGGGCTGCAGAAAACAATATGAAGTTCAACGATGAGAAATTTCAATTACTCAGATATGGTAAACATGAGGAAATTAAATCTTCATCAGAGTACAAAACAAATTCTGGCCACAAAATAGAGCGAAACACCAACGTCAAAGACCTGGGAGTGATCATGTCGGAGGATCTCACCTTCAAGGACCATAACATTGTATCAATCGCATCTGCTAGAAAAATGACAGGATGGATAATGAGAACCTTCAAAACTAGGGAGGCCAAGCCCATGATGACACTCTTCAGGTCACTTGTTCTATCTAGGCTGGAATATTGCTGCACACTAACAGCACCTTTCAAGGCAGGTGAAATTGCCGACCTAGAAAATGTACAGAGAACTTTCACGGCGCGCATAACGGAGATAAAACACCTCAATTACTGGGAGCGCTTGAGGTTCCTGAACCTGTATTCCCTGGAACGCAGGAGGGAGAGATACATGTTTATATACACCTGGAAAATCCTAGAGGGACTAGTACCGAACTTGCACACGAAAATCACTCACTACTAAAGCAAAAGACTTGGCAGACGATGCACCATCCCCCCAATGAAAAGCAGTGGTGTCACTAGCACGTTAAGAGACCATACAATAAGTGTCAGGGGCCCGAGACTGTTCAACTGCCTCCCAGCACACATAAGGGGGATTACCAACAGACCCCTGGCAGTCTTCAAGCTGGCACTGGACAAGCAACTAAAGTCAGTTCCTGATCAGCCGGGCTGTGGCTCGTACGTTGGTTTGCGTGCAGCCAGCAGCAACAGCCTGGTTGATCAGGCTCTGATCCACCAGGAGGCCTGGTCACAGACCGGGCCGCGGGGGCGTTGACCCCCGGAACTCTCTCCAGGTAAATTCCAGGTAAACAGTAATTTAATACTAAACAAACCCAGTGAAATATATTTTTCTCGTAAGGTTCAGAATGATTTTGGCGAAATTGTTGCATACACAAATTTTCACTTGTCCTATATGGCAAGATGAGCGTTGCTATTTAAGCCAAGATCGCAAGTTCTGCCTATTCGGCACGACATCATATATATATATATATATATATATATATATATATATATATATATATATATATATATATATATATATATATATATATATATTTGTACCAAAACCCCTTTAGAAAACTTACCTAACCTTATTATAAGAAGTGAAATTTAATTTAGCCTACTCCAACTAAATATATTTTAGATAAGTTTACAATAATTTAATAATAAACAAACAAAATGAAATATTTTTTTTCGTTAGGTTCAGAATAAGTTTTGCCGAGTTACTGCATGTACAAATTTTCACTTGCCTTATTCAGTACGAAGAGCGTTGCTATTTAAGCCAAAATAGCAAGTTTTACCTATTCGACACAACATTATATATATATATGTCGTGCCGAATATGTAAAATTGCTCAATTAGCAAGAACTCATTTAAAATAAAGTCCTTTCTAAAATTTTCTCTTATACTTTTAAAGATATATTTTTTTTCATTAATGGTAATGTAAAAAAATTAATTTTGCACCAAAAGAATCTTAGAAAACGTACCTAACCTTATTACAACAAGAACAATTTATTTTAGCCTAACCCAACTAAATATATTTTAGATTTGTTTACAATAATTTAATACTAAACAAACACAGTGAAATATATTTTTTTCGTTAGGTTCAGAATGATTTTGGCGAAATTATTGCATACACAAATTTTTGCTTGACCTATATGGCAAGATGAGTGTTGCTATTTAAGCCAAGATCGCAAGTTCTGCCTATTCGGCACGACATATATATATATATATATATATATATATATATATATATATATATATATATATATATATATGTTCGTGCCGAATAGGCAGAACTTGCGATCTTGGCTTAAATAGCAATGCTCATCTTGCTATATAGAACAAGTGAAAATTTGTGTATGCAACAATTTCGCCAAATTCATTCTGAACCTTACGAGAAAAATATATTTCACTGGGTTTGTTTAGTATTAAATTACTGTAAACAAATAAAAAACATATTTAGTTGGGTTAGGCTAAAATAAGTTGTTCTTGTTATAATAAGGTTAGGTAAGCGTTCTAAGATTCTTTTGGTGCAAAATTAAAAATTTTTACATTAACAATAATGAAAAAACATATCTTTAAACGTATAAGAGAAAATTTTAGAAAGGACTTACTTTTAATAAAGCAACTAACAATTAATACTGCTACTAGGTGGGGATCGACCCTGCGTTATTTTAGCCAGTCTTGTGGAAAGCCAGACAAGATCCACGACAATGAGCCAAACATTGCTTTAAACATCAGATACCCAGTGAGTTTGGAAATCTCAGAACTTATTTCATTCTACTCCAGTTTGGAATACCAGTCAGCGTGCTAAAATAAAACGGGTTCGGTCCCCAGCTACTCAAAGTATTGTTAATTACTTAAAAACCATTTGTTTGTGGATGCATTACGAGTACTGCTTGTGAAAACTGCTATTCAAAACTGGAGTAGAATAAAATTAGTTATGAACTTTCCGCAGCTATGTATGTGCTCGCATCAGAAGACATACCTGGATAATACCTGGAGGTGGGTTCGGGAGTCAACGTCCACGCGGCCCAGTCTGTTGATTCCCAGTGTTACAGTGGAAGGAGATGCATGGAGCATTATTTGTCTCAGTGGACGAGAGGGTCGTGGATTTTGTGTGTGTGTGTTACTATATACAAACACACACACACACACGCACACACATACACACACACACACACACACACACACACACACACACACACACAACGATTCGAGTTGAGTAATTTCCAGATATCAACATATTCATTCACCTAAATTTCTTAAAATTATTTGGGTTCGCTAGAATAATAGCATTATCATGTTAGGTCTGACTTTTGGAAAGGCATTAAGCGCGCATTATAGTTTGTAAAATGTGGGTTTGTAATACCGTAAACATTATTACAAACCGTGAGGTGCTCATTAATACAATGACTAACTGCTCAGATAAATATCATTATCAGTCCACTGACTGTCTTTTGGGTCTAATGAGTTACATAATCAATGATTCAACCTCATTAGCCACAATTGTAAGGCTTAATGACTCCATTAATTAACTAGTGTATGACAAGCTATTTTATATCCTTAACCTTTGTAAGGTCTAGATGCGTAAAATATTGAGATTCTTAGTTAAAATCAACAGCAGTGGAAATAGTAAAGGGTGACAAGGATGAGAGATGAGGTAAATTTAGCTACCTTTAAAAAGTCTCTCGGTGCATTACTCAGACATTCCACCTTCCAGCGAGCAGAATCCAGAGAGCTAAGTCGCCGCTTCATTCATCTCACCTCTAATTCCAGAGGTTTTCGTTTTGCTTACTATGGAACGAAGCTGCTGGAATAGTTATAATACACACACACACACACACACACACACACACACACACACACACACACACACACACACACACGCGTGGAGGATGAAGGAACAGTGGCTATTTTTAGGTAATATTTTGACTAACTGACATTAGCCCAAAAATTTCCAGGAAAATCAAAATAATTTAATTAGAAATTCACCAATGTTATCCACTAATTACTTTGAATTTAATTATTGATCTACGCAGTTTGGTACTCATTCAAGCAACACTATTTTTTATTTAATACAATTTATTTCCTTCGTATGAAGGGATCGCCATGTAACGAAATTGAAATCGAAATTAAATTTTTAAAACGTGTTTTTTTCTAACCCATTAAATGCAGTGGACTACGTTTATGGCAGGATTTATTTGCAACGTGGGTTTAATGCTGAGTGAATCGTAAATGTGATTTGAAGTGAATGACGTCGCTAGGGGATTCAAAATTCTTGGCTGAGGAATTAATTGCGCATTTCGTGCGGGAACAATCTGACCCTATTTCTTTGATGTGCTAAACTAATACGTTATACCACTCCTTGTATAATCATACGGATAAGCGTCGTATAGGAGACAAACGTTTCAGTTTACTTGCTTATTGTTTCGTGATATTAGCTCTTTTGAATATTAAATAATACGCAGAACAACCAAGCGATGTCGTAATTTCTCACGTTTCTCACATTATCACTGTTTTTCTCACAGTGGCTCTTCTGCATATTTTGATATCACTTGTCATCTTACATCATTATTAAATGTGTATAAAAACTAGGTTTACTCAAAATTAGCCTGGTCACAGACCGGGCCGCGGGGGCGTTGACCCCCGGAACTCTCTCCAGGTAAACTCCAGGCACAGAACACCAGACATGATGACAATGTTGTAACGGCACCTTGAACAGCTGAAACAGAAATATTGTTTCATTGCGGCTACGCGCATTGGGTGCGTGTTTTCCGTTCGCGAGAGGTTTCCGTTCACGAGGTTTCCGTTCACGAGGTTTCCGTTCACCCGGTAAGTTTGTTTCTAATCGCCTTGTATCTCATATTAATAATTTTTCTATCCTAACCTAGAAACAGTTAGACGGATTGGTTGCACAGAGTTGGTAAACGAGAGACAAATCTTATGAGACGTAACGTGAAGATTATGCAGTAAATGGTTTTGAAATCTGTCAGATTGATAAATGTGGCACTTGGGCAATATTTATTCAAACTCTGTCAGACACAGTTACATCTTGAGATCTTGACGCAAGGAATTCTTCAAAACTTGTCTAACCTAAAAGCACGACATACTTCGGCTAGCGTGTCCGTCTACCACTCGTCCATCCCATCTGTCTGTAGTATATAAGCCCCAACTCTACGAATATGCTGCACTTTTATGAAGACTGATGGACTGAACACATCGACTCCAGGCTGAGGGACTGATTATCTCAAAGTTTTCTCTATTTAACCTTTCTCTGCATTGGACTGACGAAGCCACTGGTTGGCGAAACGTTTCCAGAATAAAAAAAAGATACCTGAATATTGCACAAGTGTTTCATTTATCAAGAGTATGCAGTGTCTCTCCAGAGAGATTAAACTCGGCCGATCTGAAATGCATCCTTTTTATACAAGAATCCAAAAGTTAGGGCACAAAAGAACAATAAACCAACGAGGTGATACATTAGCCACTAACGCGAGATTTAGGGCTTTTAAAGGTACGTGTACGTGAAACAAATGCCCACTGATGATTGAAATGTTGCACAATTAAAAAACTGCTCTGCATTTGTGTCCTTTTTCATCATCTGTCAGCATATTGCTGTTGTCTCTACCAACATAAGAATTATCTATATTTCAATGCATTGTGTGCGATCTCTCACTGGATTGTACCTTGTAAACAAGGGTCACATATCCGATGTTAACACACACACACGCACACACACACACACACACACACACACACACACACACACACACACACACACACACACACACACACACAATGCAGCATATGGGCGCCTAGCAAACCTCAGAAGAGCATTCCGACATCTTAATAAGGAATCGTTCAGGACCCTGTACACCGTGTACGTTAGGCCCATATTGGAGTATGCGGCACCAGTCTGGAACCCACACCTAGCCAAGCACGTAAAGAAACTAGAGAAAGTGCAAAAGTTTGCAACAAGACTAGTCTCAGAGCTAAGAGGTATGTCCTACGAGGAGAGGTTAAGGGAAATCAACCTGACGACACTGGAGGACAGGAGAGATAGGGGGGACATGATAACGACATACAAAACACTGAGAGGAATTGACAAAGTGAACAAAGACAGGATGTTCCAGAGATTGCACACAGCAACAAGGGGACACAGTTGGAAGTTGAAGACACAGATGAATCATAGGGATGTTAGGAAGTATTTCTTCAGCCACAGAGTAGTCAGGAAGTGGAATAGTTTGGGAAGCGATGTAGTGGAGGCAGGATCCATACATAGCTTTAAGCAGAGGTATGATAAAGCTCACGGTTCAGGGAGAGTGACCTAGTAGCGATCAGTGAAGAGGCGGGGCCAGGAGCTTGGACTCGACCCCTCAACCTCAACTAGGTGAGTACAACTAGGTGAGTACACACACACACACACACACACACACACACACACACACACACACACACACACACACACACATGTCAAATGATTTCATCGTCCAAGAATCCAGCAACTCCTGGTGGCACCAAAGATAACTTCACTAAAC
>NC_091347.1:14169841-14177341 GCF_038502225.1 Cherax quadricarinatus | reverse complement strand
TGTAGCCCTACTGTTCATTAGAGTTACAGTGGGAACACCAACAGTGTGCTGCTACTCTGCTATGATAGTTACACAGTGGTAACACCAGCAGTGTGCTGCTACTCTGCTATGATAGTTACACAGTGGGAACACCAGCAGTGTGCTGCAACCCTACAATGATACTTGTATATTATAAATTGTATACGGAGCCGATATACTTTGTATACTTTGTATCATTATTGAGGAAACTTCTCGACACCCCGGCCTTGGTGTCTTACGGTTCATCTCTGTTTTTGACTGATGAAGCTGAAACATTTCGTGACTAAGAGTTCCTGGTGTTTCATTTGTGTCTTATCAGCTTGTTGGTGTCGTGGACAAGTTATGATGTGATACTTGTCTGGCACTGCAGCAGCATGGCATCGTGGCACTAGGATTGTCCCCAGGAACTCTGGTAGTAACAAGCGTTTACTAAGCATGACCAATAGCTAGTAGTGGGTCCAGCTCGCCTGTTTCTGCTTAAGGCTTTTAGCCTTAAAGATTGACCATCTTGCACCTAGGGTAATGTCTCCAGGAGAGTGATTCATCTCTTGTTTTTGACTGAAGAAGCCTGAAACGCAGGAAAAACGTGTCTCCAATAAAAACCTAGTGATGTATATGTGTCTTACGTATGCTACTTATGTGTGGAGAACAGGTACACAGTATGAACAATAGCTATATATGTTTGCCTGTCATATCCCAACATGCAGAATGAGTTTCTTACATCAAGTCATGAAGTCTTTCAGCCTGAGCTGAAGAAACGAACCTTAAAACAAACACACACACACACACACACACACACACACACACACACAGCCACAGCTATCATGACAGCTACCATCACCATAGCTGGTAATCATCACTATTACCACCATCTCAACAAATCAACTCATCCCCCCTCCTCCTCCTCCTCCTCTTCTTCCTTACCTTCCCCTACCCCTCCTCCATGTTCCTCCGCTCCTCTCATTATCTTTTTTCTTCTCCCTTTTCGTATAATAACAATAATTTAAAAAAAATTAATTTCTTGTAAACTACATCGACTAGCGTGGCTAATCGATGTCCGTCAATCATCTAAGGAAAAAAACAGCAGAAGTAAAAGCAGCAGCAGAAGCAGCAGCAGAAGCAGCAGCAAAAACAGCAGCAGAAGCAGCAGAGCACACCAGTTACAACAAGAGCAGTGGAAGAGTAGCAACAGCAGAGTAGCAACGGTAGCAACAGCAGAATAGCAACAGCCAGAGAGAGAGAGAGAGAGAGAGAGAGAGAGAGAGAGAGAGAGAGAGAGAGAGAGAGAGCCATCTTGTATCTTATCAGGGGGATCTTTAACCTTATGTACCCTATGTATCTCCATGTCTTGGTTGGTTTATTGCGCTTAAAATTTATCGAACACTCAAAGGATAGTTTAGGTTGTATTATCACTGCCCACCACCAGTATCTTTAAAATCCATGTAGATCCTTGAGCTCTTGAAGTGGTTGAGGCTCGACTCTCGGTCCGCTACTCAGGCAGCAGAACAGGTACGTTCATATACTCCAGTGTACTAATGTGCTATCGTACAGTGTCGTCTAAATCCGTGTTTTCACGTAGGTTTGTGTTTGCTATCGTGTACTTCCATATTTTCACGTGTACTCCCATGTACCACCATCAAAATGGCAACTTTTAACTCAATACCACATTTTTTTCTTCCCACTAAAATCTCATACCACCTCAGACATCCACTACGACCACCATTTCTACCATCACCACCACCACCACCACCACCAACATCTCTACCATCACCTCCACTACCACCATCACCACTACCACCACCTACACCACCACCACCTCTACCACCACCACCATCTCTACCACCACCTCCACTACCACCATCACCACTACCACCATCTACACCACCACCACCATCTCTACCATCACTTCCACTACCACCATCACCACTACCACCATCTACACCACCACCACCATCTCTACCATCACTTCCACTACCACCATCACCACTACCACCACCTACATCACCACCACCAAATATTTCAAGTCGCAGTAACAGGACTGCTGAAAGTTGCAGATTTCAAAAATCGAAAAGTTTGGGTGGGATATATTGAGGTAGCCTTGCTCTCCGGTCTTCTTTCTGTCTCCTGTTTCTTGCCTTTCCTGTCTCCTGTTTCTTGCCCTCCCCGTCTCCTATTTCATGTCTTCCCTGTCTCCTGTTTCTTGCCTTTCCTGTCTCCTGTTTGTTGCCTCCCCTGTCTCCTGTTTGTTGCCTTCCCTGTTTCCTGTTTCTTGCCCTCTCTGTCTCATGTTTCTTGCCCTCCCTCTCTCCTGTTTCTTGCCTCCCCTGTCTCCTGTTTCTTGTCTTCCCTGTCTCCTGTTTCTTGTCTTCCCTGTCTCCTGTTTCTTGCCTCCCCTGTCTCCTGTGTCTTGTCTTCCCTGTCTCCTGTTTCTCGTCTTCTGTCTCCTGTTTTCTTCCTCACTCCTATCTTGTAGTTTCTCTTTTATCCTCTCTCTTCTTATTTGTCCTCCGTCTCTCCTCCTCCGTCTCTCCTTCTCCGTCTCCCCCAACCGTCTCCTTCACTTCTATTTGTCCTCGCTATCCCTCCTGTTGTTCTGTTTGTCCTCCGTCAATGTCCTGACGGCCCCTTGTGCTGCTATCCTTGTGTCTGCTTTCTCTAGAAAACCCTCACTCTCTTGCTGTATATGTTATGGATCACGGCAAATCCAAGACGCTCGAAATGAGGCACGTTTCGGCACGTTCTGTGCCTTTATGAAAGTCACAATGAATGGAAACGTCGCTTATTTGAGAAAAACGTCGCTTTCTTGAATAAAAGCCAATACGTGGCAGCGTTTCGGCACAAGCTTCGCAATTATCAAGATCACAGAGGACCGAAACGTCGGGAATGGGCAATGTTTGTGTGTCCTGTATCATCCTCATGATCACGACGGAACGAAACCTTTCATTTTATTATTCACGCGCATGTGCTCAACCCGCCTGGGGTCATTTACCTCGACTAGTGGCGGAGGTTCGATTCTCTGTGCTCTAATAGTGAGAAACTCTACTCTCGCATGTAGGCTTTAACCAGACATGTCACTGAATGATTGCCTATTGTTCACTACAACGTGTGCTGATTTCCCAAGAGCCAATCAGTTAGTTCTGCTCCGAGCAAAAAACATTTCGGGTCACTTAATGTTGAGTCAAGCCTAATCTCTACTCTCTATATTGAGCAAGAATCTATGAGCGCATTGGAGAAGCGAAGAACCAATCATGGCACTCGGTGCTAAGTAAGAACCAATCATGGCACGCGGTGCTAAGTAAGAACCAGTCATGGCAACTGGTGCTAAGTGTTACGGAGTACTGTAAAAAAAAATATTTATATAAAGTAACGTTCCATATATAATGTCATTTTCCGTGTAGTATACTGAACGTGGACGTGTATTATCCATGTCAGTCAGGAAGTGGGCAGGACAGGAGCAGATGAGAGGTGTGTTGAGTTCAGTACCAGACGGGTGGTCATGGGGTGAAGTCAACATGTTCGGGCAGTAGTTTGAGTTGGTAATTTTGGTAAGTTTTTTAGTGTATACCATAGGTGTTTGTCTTTAAGTGCTCTCATGTTTATTTGTAAAGCCCTAGTATGCAGGGGCCTGTGTTTTGGAGAATAACGTTTCAACTGTAGGCTATGTAACCTGCAGAAAGTGGGGGGGGGGGGGTCACGGAGCCTCCCTGTTCATAAATGTTCATTTATTTTGTTTAACTCGTTAGTAACAGTGAGCTAATGGTATATGGAGTGTGGTGGCTTTTTTTTTGGGGGGGGGGGAGTAGATTGTTAGGTTAGATAGGCAAGAACCAATCATAGCCCTCCGTGCTAAGAAAGAACTAATCATGGCAGCCTGTTCTAAGCAAGAACCAATCACAGCACTTTGTGTAAGAACCAATCATATTACTCAGTTCTAAGCAAGAACCAATCATGGCAACCTGTGCTAATCAAGAACCAATCAAATAACTCCTTGTTAATAAAAAAATCATGAGGGCACTATAATAAAAGAAGAACCAATCACGGCACTGCGCTAAGCAAAAACCAATCAGGGCACTGCGCTAAGCAAAAACCAATCAGGGCACTACGCAACCAATCCCACCCGATGGCCGCATCTGCGTAGGCTGCACCTTCACAGCAACCAACCGGGATTTCATTTAATACTCGCCTACACAGGATAATAATAAATCATGGAGTATTCACCTGGTAAACAGACGTGTTGACCCTCATCTCTCTCACAGATTGTTTTAGTCAGATCTCGAGCGGCTGCTCTGGTCATGAATCATTCAGGTCTTCTGTAAACGACCATTGTGTATATCCTCCGAGTTTTGGAGTGAGATCGCGCTCACTGGATTAAAATTCACTGGTTGAGTAAACTTGTTAAACTTGTTATTTATTCAACTTTGAGATTCTCACCATGACGGTGGAGTGTGAAAATCGAGTAAGATTAGATTAGGTTACGTTACGTTAGGCTATGTTAGGTTAGGTTATGTTAGGCTATGTTAGGTTAGGCTATGTTAGGTTAGGTTAGGTTAGCTGGATTAGAGATCCTTTTACTGAAGGGGTTGACAGCTTGTTGTGTTGTGCGTTGTCTAGTGGAATTCAGGTTGACTTATTGAACATGGGAGTGATTGGTGGAACGAACTTTTAACATTTCCAGAGTGCTGTTACCAAAGGAGCATTCAGCACTCGCTGCAATAAAATATATTTTCATATAAACATGAAATCTACTCGCACACATTCACACCAGGAGCTGTGACTCGACCCCTGCAACCACAATTAGATGAGTACACAATGACGCCTGCACTCAAAAAATATTCACAAAATCTCTCCATAAGATAAATACAATCACTCTGGGATACACAATCCCACATCATTTAAAATCCTAATAAACTGCTGTATTAAAAAAGTACACTAGAAAAATTTTCAGAGGACTTAACAGGTAACCATTGATAGTTAAAAAAACAAACGAAAATATATAAATACGCCAAACTCAGAAGCACAACACAAGTCACACAGAAAGGATCGTGAACACCAAAGGAAGGAGGCGGCTTGGGGAGGTGCATTTCTGTGCCCTATTCTAAATCAACAGAGAATCATCTCCGTGATAATTCTTTTGGAAAGACGAGAACCAAACACCATCACATCAAACCCTGTGTGACTTATCGCTCGTCTGAACGACAAATAGCACCCATCATTTTCCCCGGCGTACCGATGAATTTAGTTCCCGAAAAAGTTACCATGAGGCAGACAGAAATTTGCTAAAGAGTGAGCTCGAAAAAAGAAGCACTCGCCTCAGTATGAAACCAAGGAACGGGTGGGGTTTGAACCCATGAGCCACTGCGCCAACTGGCTACAATAAGCGTCACTGGAATCCCAGGCAGAGCCCGGAATGAACAAAACTCCCGATCCTTGAAATGGGAGAGGGTATGCTGAGGCATTCCTAAGATTTCTGGACCATAGGGTGACCAGGGACTCGAGTGCTCAGAGAATCAGGCGGAAATGTTATATTCGTTTGAAACACTACGTTCAGATCATTCAGCACAGTCAATAGGAGGAGGATGGGTCCTCCTTCCGCTAATTTTAAGATCTTACGCTATCTAGCCTAACGATAGGAAGAGTTATGAAAGGAGAGAGCAAGGAAGGTGAACTCAAGAGGTGAACACCGAGAATAAAAGTCCTCATTTAACGTTTGTCATTGGTTTTCATCAAGTACGAAACCTGTGTGGATCATTCAGAGCAAGGACTGGACGAAGTTCGATCCTCCTTCCGCAATTCGCGGCTCGCTCTCTCTGTCGAGTCAAACTGTTAGTGATCGTTCCTCATTTATCATCACCCTCAAGCCCCAACCATCGATTTTCGACCAGTCCGCTTCAGTGAAAGCGGGGTGCTTTGACGCTGAAGAGCTCTTGATCCAGGGGAATAGGAACCTCTATTCCCTACCTTGTCTCAAATCCCATAGTCGTCTTTTCTTCAGATGCTGTAAGGTCACTGTGAAATATAATAAAAAAAATAATTTGTGGACGCATCAGGACTGAACTTATTTCTCTCAACAAGTAATTAATTGAGTTGGAGAATGCTAAATATGTCATTACCAGAGATATGAACCATGAAGCATCTCCGGCAGTGTTCAGGAAGGTCAGTGAGTGTCATGCAAGTTACATAATAACCACCAAGTTACAGATATAAGAGCAACTTTCAGGAACTTTGATTAAAAATACATCTCGCTCACTCGAAATTTTTTTCGTATAGGCCAGGTATAGAGAACCTGACCTCCTTGACTGTTGGCTAATACAGTCCAGGTAGAGTACCTGACCTCCTTGACTGTTGGCTAATACAGTCCAGATACAGAACCTGACCTTGACTGTTGACTCACGCAGGTCAGTATATTACAAATGGTATACAATACCATCAAGATAATAAGAGAGGTGTTCAACACTAAATATCTTTATTGGAGTAATGTTCCGCCTGATCTGCGGGCGAAAGGAGAGTGATTATCCTCCATCAAGGAGGAGGGACTGAATGCTTCTACTTTCCCACTTCGTCTACTGTTTCCAGGATTTCTTGCATTAAAACTGAAGGACTGATTACCTCAAACTTTCTGTCTCCAGTTTGTCTATTGTGTCCGAGATTGTAATTCATCTATGTATTCAACTGATGAAAGCCTGCAGCGGAGGCTGATTGTCACGTCAGTAAAGGCACCTAGTGTTGCGCCTGCGTCTTACTGTTATAAACCAGGACCGAGAGCGCTGACCCCTGGAACAGCTTACAGGTAAACACTAGCCAGAGAGAGAATCGGACCTTCGTGAGTGCGGACACATAGGTTGGTAACCCATTTTTATCCTCTCATTTTCTCTTTTATCTTCGCCGCCTCCATATACTTCTATCTTCACTACCTCCATCTTTCTTCATCTTCACTACCTCCCTCCACCTCCATCTTCACTACCTCCCTCCACCTCCATCTTCACTACCTCCCTCCACCTCCATCTTCACTACCTTCCTCCACCTCCATCTTCACTACCTCCCTCCACCTCCACCTTCACTACCTCCCTCCACCTCCATCTTCACTACCTTCCTCCACCTCCATCTTCACTACCTCCCTCCACCTCCACCTTCACTACCTCCCTCCACCTCCATCTTCACTACCTCCCTTCACCTCCATCTTCACTACCTCCCTCCAACTCCATCTTCACTACCTCCCTCCACCTCCATCTTCACTACCTCCCTCCACCTCCATCTTCACTACCTCCCTCCACCTCCATCTTCACTACCTTCCTCCACCTCCATCTTCACTACCTCCCTCCACCTCCATCTTCACTACCTCCCTCCACCTCCATCTTCACTACCTCCCTCCACCTCCATCTTCACTACCTCCCTCCACCTCCATCTTCACTACCTCCCTCCACCTCCATCTTCACTACCTCCCTCCACCTCCATCTTCACTACCTCCCTCCACCTCCATCTTCA
>NC_091347.1:14119841-14167341 GCF_038502225.1 Cherax quadricarinatus | reverse complement strand
TTTTCTTTTTTTTTTTTCTCTCTCTCTCTCTCTCTTTAATCTAGCATTATGTTGCAATTTATACACGCAAACTGCAACATTAATGAGCAGAGAATGTTGGCGTGGTGAGGGCCTTTATGGTACAGTTTTGTGTTTTTGGGATTTAAATAATTACACGATCTCTTGCGTTGAATATACACACATTTAAATACACAAAATGCACATTTTACAAACACAAAATGTTTTGTTTAACGCTTTCTGAATAAGCTAAAATGTTTTCGTATGTGCTGCTAGAATTAGTAAGTATCGGCATGAAAATACACACACACACACACACACACACACACACACACAGGGCCAGGAGCTATGACTCGTCCCCTGCAACCACAATTAGGTGAGCGCACACACACACACAGAATCCGCATGACCGACAACAGTTAAGGACTCCCCGTCACTCCTGAAAGATTCTCATTCAAGAGCATCAGAACCAAGCATATAATGCCCTTTGTACCTCAGTCTTGTAGACCACTGCGTTCCACGACTGAGTTTCACCAACTCTTAGTACATGTTCTTTCTCATTCCTCACATCCAGACCAGATGATCAGAAACTAATTCCCACCTTCTTTCCTACATAACCCGTAGCAAGAAGCAGCAAGATGATGTACTGGGATTCTGAACACTTTAACAGTTAGAAAGCTTCAAGTCAAGTAAAACAATGCAGACTGAATCCCATAAGAGTAGAAAACAGAACAAAATATAGAAGTGGAAGCAGCAGACAGAATAGTCAGTTTGGAATTAAAAAAAAAACGTAACGAGCCGATAATATATGGGATATTCTCAAAAGGGTGTCAATTAATGAGGAAGGTACAAGTGACCAAAACTGTAAGAGATGTACTGTAAATCAGAAGCCAGTCGTGTTTAAAACAATTGAAAGGGAAATAAAGCAATCAGGGTAGAAACTGGATATTCAGGTTAGTAGTAGTAGTATTTTACAATGGTCCACTAAACTGCGGAAAACAGTGTCACGGGAAATGACAAATAGAACAGAAAGATCTGAGAGCCAAGGTAAAACTATCGAGTGGAAAAAATAGACACTGAATAGAAAGCTAAACAAAATAGAGAGATAAGCTGAGGAAGAAGGAATGTGATACGAGATAAGAAGAACCGGCTAGACTGAACCAAATCTTTATCCTTTTAGCATCACGTACAGGAGAATTAAACGAGGAGATGACACTAATAACAAAGAACCAAAAAAGTGCCAAGGTTTGACTATCTGGTGGAATGAAGTAGCGGAAACCCGACTATGGGAAAAGAGAATGTTCGAAAAAATGGGCCTTCCGGAACGTTGTTCAGCGAGAAAGAAAAATGAGCGAGAAACTAAGAAAAATACGATGTGCTAAGGGCAGAGAGTTCCGACTGTCACTGCCACAACACAGTAACCGAGCAGCAACAGGAGGGAACGATCTCTCACGATCTTACTTTGAACTCCTCAGCTAAATGATGAGGCTGACGCAAGCGATGAAGCTAATATCAACTGTCATAAGAGCTTCCCACACTATAATTCGTGAAAACTTTTTACGCAGCAACAGTTAGCATAGTCAGGTCTCACATCTTGTGTAGTTTATATCTACGACGCACCTCATGGAAGCAGAGATGAATATATCTTCTCAGCAACCGCCCGCATATACTGTATTTCCATGGCATCTGCATATCAACAGGGATGCATAGGTGTAGGGTTGGGCAAGTGTTGTAAAAAGCGATGACAAACTGCAACAGCTAATGGGAGGTGGTGAGGCAGCTAGTACGATGGGATGGGAAGACACCCAGGCAGACGGCTAGCCACTACGTTTCCGGGTAGGAAAAGAGTGGCTGCCAGAGCAGTGATAGCATCAACAAGTGGAGGAGTTGGGGCAGCCTGACCCACAGGGAATGATGACAAGGCTTGGGAGAGATTTTCAAACTGTCTTGACTTTCCCACTAGAATACTTCCTCCAAAAAAAAAAATAGTTCCCTCATAGTTTCTCCAGTAACATCTGCAATCCCGAAATTTTGATAAGAAGAAGAAAAAGAATTTCTGAAACAATGCCAAGTATTTACTTTTAATTCTGCTGCTTTCCAGTATCATACTATCTAGCAATTGTAACTTCAAGAGTTTGTCATTTAATTTGCAAGGAACAAAGTTATGCGAATCTTTGTTCTGGCTGATTATTAATTTAATTTACCCACGAGAAGGTACTAAAATTGACTCCATGGACACAGCCTGTTGTAAAATGTCTGTCAAATTTTTATACATTCACTTGTGAATTCCTAATAAAATATCTTAGTAAATTACATAACACCTAGAAATGAGGTTATAGAATATGAGAAAATAATATTTATTACACATACATACACACAAAGTACTATGTATCCCTTATTGCAAATCGAATTTTTTCAGGAAGTTACAATGCGATCAGATTAACTGCAGGATCGGTCATACACGTCGCTACTTGATTTAAACCCCGACAAATGTAAAAAAAAAAACTGAAAGGAGGCTCCTCAATGAACAGACGCTGCTATCCTCATACAAGGAGGACCTAGGATTGAAGAGGGTACCGAGTGTATCCCCTGAGGTACACAGCTGCAACGAGTACTGTTATGAATTTAAGATAAACTTTACGCAGATCATGCAAACTCTGCTTAAACAACCTTAGAAACTAGAGAATAAAGAGAGACTGCCAACTAGCCCAGTCCCGGAGCTAAGGTTAATGAGTTGCTGAGATCACGAAGACATTAGGGGATAGAAGGACCAGAGGAGAAATAATAATGATGTAAAAAATACTGAGACAACGTGATAGGGTAAACCAGGATCGACTGATGTAGGTAATGGGTACATGAGAGCCCTATTGGAAATTTAAGAAACAAATGAGCCATAGGGATGTCAGGAAATATTTCTTCAGCCTCGGGTTGGTTAGGAAGTTGAATGGCCTTCGTGAAGAAGTAATGACAGCACACAAGAATATAAACAATAAAGCCCACCAGGCTAGGAGTTGACTTGGCAACAACAAATTGTGAGGCAGGGCCAGGAGCTGAGTATCAACCTCTGCAACCATAAATGGGTAGGTACATATAGACAACTGCACACATCAATCACTACACCTCACAAAAGATGCCAGTATTGTACATAATGTTATTTTTCATGACCTAATTGGTGAGAACGAGTGTGGGAATACCTAACAACAGTGACTTAACCACCGTCAGGTTCTGCAGTGTGTCAGTGTGTGTGTAATTACCCTAACACCAACCCAGTGTGTTAGTTTGGCTACATTAACACCATCCCAGTGTGTTAGTGTGGCTACATTAACACCATCCCAGTGTGTTAGTGTGTCTACATTAACACCATCCCAGTGTGTTAGTGTGGCTACATTAACACCATCCCAGTATGCTAGTGTGACTACATTAACACCACCCCAGTGTGTTAGTGTGGCTACATTAACACCATCTCAGTATGTTAGTGTGTCTACATTAACACCATCCCAGTATGCTAGTGTGTCTACATTAACACCATCCCAGTGTGTTAGCGTGACTACATTAACACCATCCCAGTGTGTTAGCGTGACTACATTAACACCATCCCAGTATGCTAGTGTGTCTACATTAACACCATCCCAGTATGTTAGTGTGACTACATTAACACCATCCCAGTATTGGGCTCTGGTGGCCTGGTGGCTAACGCTCTCGCTTCACACGGTGAGGGCCTGGGTTCGATTCCCAGCCAGAGTAGAAACATTGGACGTGTTTCTTTCCACCTGTTGTCTATGTTCCCCATCAGTAAAATGGGTACCTGGGTGTTAGTCGACTGGTGTGGGTCGCATCCTGGGACACTGACCTAATTTGCCCGAAATGTACCGAAATGCTCTGCATAACAAGGGACTTTCTATATAGTAGTATGTCATTGTTGTCAGCTAGGACTGTATACCTTGTACATGTACTTGTAGTAAATAAAGATATTATTATTATTATTATTATTATTATTATTATTAGTATGTTAGTGTGTCTACATTAACACTATCCCAGTATGTTAGTGTGTCTACATTAACACCATCCCAGTATGTTAGTGTGTCTACATTAACACCATCCCAGTGTGTTAGAGTGACTACATTAACACCATCCCAGTATGTTAGTGTGTCTACATTAACACCAGTGTTAGTGTGTGATCACCTTAACATCAACCCACAATTGTGTTAGTATTTTTTCTTCTTGAGTTAAGATATTCAAACTAACATATTTACCTAAACACTAGAAATGCTTTAATGTGATTATCTTAACACCACAAGACAAAATCATTATGTTATTATCTCAACAATATCCATCAATAGCCTTAATGTGATTATCTTAACAATAACAGGTATATCTGACTTTTAGACAATGTCCAAGAACCGTCACTAATTTATTCCACAATTAGAATACTTCCGCCTTATATATTATAAAAGATTTTTTTGATATCTCAAAGTGTGTCCCACCTTTTTTTTTTTTTTTGTCCTTTCACTTGCTCATTATAAAAAGAATTGAAGTTTTCCACAAATGAGTTAGGGGGAAACTCAAAACAAATTACATTTTTTCATATGTTTACAAAATTCTGAAGCGAGATTCTGGCCTCGAATGAAATTGGATGTTAATTTTAGATGCATTTTTTGCACTTATTATTCCAAGAGGGCGTGTATTTTTTTCAGGCATAAGTTAATTGAAAAAAAAAACACGTTGCAGAACAAGCTTACTGGAACAACGTTTCGCTCAACATAGAGGTATAAGTTGTCCCAATAAAAACCTGTTCTCTAAAGCTCATTTGGTTTTCTCGCTACTGTCGGCAGTAAGCTATTATGAATTATGAGAAAGTTGCCATGGAGGAAATATATCATCCAGGGAAGATATCACCCAGGAGTGATATCTTAACTAATTATATCAGAAATATATCCCATACTACACGAAAGAACCTTGTGTTTACATAAATCAGAAATAAAACAATCGTGCAACCATCAAAATAGATACTTGGAGGTTTACCTGGAGAGTATACCTGGAGAGTGTACCTGGAGGGTGTACCTGGGGTCAGCGCCCCCGCGGCCCAGTCTTCTGAATTTGACATATCTTTTACAAGCATTTTGAAAACATAGGTGTGGGGGAAGTTCGTGAGGCAGTAGGTACAATGAAAGGGGGTAAGGCAGCGGGGATTGATGGGATAAAGATAGAAATGTTAAAAGCAGGTGGGGATATAGTTTTGGAGTGGTTGGTGCTATTATTTAATAAATGTATGGAAGAGGGTAAGGTACCTAGGGATTGGCAGAAAACATGCATAGTTCCTTTGTATAAAGGCAAAGGGGACAAAAGAGAGTGCAAAAATTATAGGGGGATAAGTCTGTTGAGTATACCTGGTAAAGTGTATGGTAGAGTTATTATTGAAAGAATTAAGAGTAAGACGGAGAATAGGATAGCAGATGAACAAGGAGGCTTTAGGAAAGGTAAGGGGTGTGTGGACCAGGTGTTTACAGTGAAACTTATAAGTGAACAGTATTTAGATAAGGCTAAAGAGGTTTTTGTGGCATTTATGGATTTGGAAAAGGCGTATGACAGGGTGGATAGGGGGGCAATGTGGCAGATGTTGCAGGTGTATGGTATAGGAGGTAGGTTACTGAAAGCAGTGAAGAGTTTTTACGAGGATAGTGAGGCTCAAGTTAGAGTATGTAGGAGAGAGGGATATTATTTCCCAGTAAAAGTAGGCCTTAGACAGGGATGTGTGATGTCACCGTGGTTAATATATTTATAGATGGGGTAGTAAGAGAGGTAAATGTGAGGGTCTTTGCGAGAGGCGTGGAGTTAAAAGATAAGGAACCGCACATAAAGTGGGAGTTGTCACAGTTGCTATTTGCTGATGACACTGTGCTCTTGGGAGATTCTGAAGAGAAGTTGCAGAGGTTGGTAGTTGAATTTGGTAGGGTATGTAAAAGAAGAAAATTAAAAGTGAATACAGGAAAGAGTAAGGTTATGAGGATAACAAAAAGATTAGGTGATGAAAGATTGGATATCAGATTGGAGGGAGAGAGTATGGAGGAGGTGAATGTATTCAGATATTTGGGAGTGGACGTGTCAGCGGATGGGTCTATGAAAGATGAGGTGAATCATAGAATTGATGAGGGGAAAAGAGTGAGCGGTGCACTTAGGAGTCTGTGGAGACAAAGAACTTTGTCCTTGGAGGCAAAGAGGGGAATGTATGAGAGTATAGTTTTACCAACGCTCTTATATGGGTGTGAAGCATGGGTGATGAATGTTGCAGCGAGGAGAAGGCTGGAGGCAGTGGAGATGTCATGTCTGAGGGCAATGTGTGGTGTGAATATAATGCAGAGAATTCGTAGCTTGGAAGTTAGGAGGAGGTGCGGGATTACCAAAACTGTTGTTCAGAGGGCTGAGGAAGGGTTGTTGAGGTGGTTCGGACATGTAGAGAGAATGGAGCAAAACAGAATGACTTCAAGAGTGTATCAGTCTGTAGTGGAAGGAAGGCGGGGTAGGGGTCGGCCTAGGAAAGGTTGGAGGGAGGGGGTAAAAGAGGTTTTGTGTGCGAGGGGCTTGGACTTCCAGCGGGCACGCGTGAGCGTGTTTGATAGAACTGAATGGAGACAAATGGTTTTTAATACTTGACGTGCTGTTGGAGTGTGAGCAAAGTAACATTTATGAAGGGATTCAGGGAAACCGGCAGGCCGGACTTGAGTCCTGGGGATGGGAAGTACAGTGCCTGCACTCTGAAGGAGGGGTGTTAATGTTGCAGTTTAAAAAATGTAGTGTAAAGCACCCTTCTGGCAAAACAGTGATGGAGTGAATGATGGTGAAAGTTTTTCTTTTTCGGGGCACCCTGCCTTGGTGTGCTAATAAAAAAAAAATAAGTATTAATTAGATTCAAAAGTTACCACGGAGATTATATTATTATTATTAATTATTATTATTATTGAGAGCACTATTATAAATCATACAAGCACTTGAGGGATGGATAATAATCATGTTTGATCCAAGGAAGGGGGAGTTAGCTCCGACTTGAACTATACAAAGAAAAACAGACATATTGTTTACAGAATGTAGCCCTCTCTAGTGCAGCACTGTTTCCACGGTAATTTGTCTGAGGGATGCACGAAGAGGCGTTGTATCTTCATTTAAAGACTATCATGCAATTCAAGTGTGTGTGTGTGTGTGTGTGTGTGTGTGTGTGTGTGTGTGTGTGTGTGTGTGTGTGTGTGTGTGTGTATGCGGGGTGGGAGAGGGTGTTTACGTGCTTCCATTAGCCCGTCTGTATGTGCGTTTTCTTGTGCGTTTGTGTGTGTATTGTTCAAGGGAAAATTTTTCCCAGTGTCTCTAAATATGTTCCTCTTCTTCCTTTTCTCCCCTCTATCTCTGCCTCTTTTCCCCTTCTCCTTGCTCCTCGCTCCAACCTTCCTTCCCTATCTCTCTCCTTCCTTTTTCCACTGCCTCTCTGCATGTTAGCGTCATGGTCCGGGTTGCTGCACTGAAATATCAGCAGCAGTTGACTCGGACAAACAGGAAGACAAAAAAAAAAAAAAAAGACACACGAGAGCCCAAATGAATAAAAAAAAGGAGAAAGAATGGAACGTTACAAAATAAATTTAACGCCCCTGTTGTTAAAAAAAGGAGATTTGGAAAGTGTAGAATGTATAATAGAATTTTGTTTTCTTGTTTTTCGAAAACAAAGAAGAATGATGATGATGGTGATGATGGTTATGGTGATGAAGGTAGTGGTGATATCAGTCATGGTGATGGTGGCAGTGATGATGACAGAAATAGTGATCGTTAGAATAATGACGGTGGTGAGGATATTGACAATAAGGATGGTAATGATTAATATAATGATGGTGATAATGACAGTGATGATAGAAAGTAGGGAAAAACTATTGGATTAACACATTTTATCCTGTAACGCTATTTAGCACTTTTGACAATAAAAAAAAGGTCAAAAAAACAAGTACAACAACAACAATCACATAAACACTTGCAAACAAAGACAGAAATACAAAAGTTGTAACAACTCTTCGGGTAATAAGAACACAAAATGAAATTATTCCAAATTAAAATAGCACATTTCATTTCAGACTTCGATTAAACTGACATCAAAGAACTTCCCTAGTGTTTAACCACGGTCATTACAGGTGCCTGGATATTAAACAATAAACCTGGGGGGAAAAACCGAAGTGAAGAGAAAGCAGTTAAACTGTATATCACAGACACACACTCAGAGAAATACAGCAACGCCAGGAAACAGGTGGTTATGGGTGAGATAGTTTCCCCTGTACACAATCTTAAGAGAATCGCCTTATAGTCATGATTCATGTTAAAAGAAACCGGTTCGCTCATCTCATATCAGTGAAAAACTTGTCCATCTGAAAGGTGCATCGAATTCTCAGCATCCCAACGGCATATCAGTGTACATGAGCCAAGGAAACCAACCTTGGGGTAGACACCTGACGGCTTTCAATAAAACTGTGATCGGCATCAGCCGGGGTCGTCATTAAGTTCCCAGTAACAGTCAGATACAAATTTGAAAGTATTTTTTCCTAGCTGAGGCCGAGGGAGCAAAGTGACCCTAACGCTAATTCGGAATCATGAGTTCGATCCCACGTACGCCAGCTATAATATATATGCACACGGAAGAAATAACAATGAAATGCGTGGTAGTAAATAAGTAAAAATATCACAGTGAAAATAGAAAATAAGACACGAGAGCTTTCTAGTGATTACATTCATACCTTCAGAGGAAGATGTGTCAGCACATGAAAGCGCTCAGCTTTTATTTTCTATTTTCATTGTGATATTTTTACACATGTATATATATATATATATATATATATATATATATATATATATATATATATATATATATATATATATATATATATATGTGTGTGTGTGTGTGTGTGTGTGTGTGTGTTGCCGAATAGGTGAAACTGGTCACTTAGCAAGAACTGGTTTAAAATTAAGTCTTTTCTAAAATTTTCTCTTATACGTTAGAAGACATAAATTTTTCATTTATACTAATGTAAAAATTAATAATTTTGTACCAAAAGAACCTTGGGAAACTTACCTAATCTTATAACAAGCGCAATTTAGTTTAGCCTAATCCAACTAAATATATTTTAGATAAGTTTACAATAATTTAATAATAAACACAATGAAATATATTTTTTCGTTAGGTTAAGAATGATTTTATATATATATATATATATATATATATATATATATATATATATATATATATATAATACCACACTCGTCCAGTGAAACGAACCAAAAAAATTTAGAAATGAGTAAACGGTAAACTAATGGGTGTAAAAATATAAAGATCCAAAGACGGAAACATAAATAGGTGAAAGTCAAAATAAATGAAAGAGAAAAACCATGCATAAAGCAGAATAAGTGAAGCGAGATAAATAAGAAACAAAGGAAGGGACGGAGGGAATAATAATGCGAAAAACTAGAAGCAAGTGAATCAGTGATGAACAAGGAGAGGGAATAGAGGTTACTGAAAAAAGAAAGAGTGAGAGAATGAGAGAGAGAGAGAGATCTAATTAGAGAAAGGTTCCAAGAAGAAAGAAGGGGGAAATGAAGAAATATTAATTTTTTTCATTATCATATTTATTTTACTGTGTATACAGAATCTATGGAATGATTTGCTCCAATTTGTTAGATCCAGAATCCTTTAATAGCATCTAGGAACCTCCCCCCCTCCCCCTCTCTCTCCTCTCCCTCCCCTCTTAAGGGTTACATTATGCTACATATATGAGGGGAAATGCATTCACTTAGGACTCCTTTACAAAACCTTAAAAACGTTTCGGTCCTGAGACTTTGATCACTCCAAATAAAAGGATCAAGGCCGAAATATCTTCAGTAAAGGTCCCCTACTTGAATGCATTCGAGTCCACTGCTCTCACGTTATCGGCCGTTTTTAAAGTTTTCTACTGAATTTATGCATTTACTTACCTGTAATTTAGTGTGTGTGTGGGGGGGGGGTTAAGCATCAGATTACGTAGCCTTTCCCCTGTTTTAACGTACACAGTATTTGGTGTGATAAACCGTGTGTAGAAAGCTTGATGCCTTGCATCTATATTCGTTACTGAAATTATCATCATTACCTCTCATTGCCTGTAATATCGCGTGCGTGATTTAATTTTTTTCGCTGGTACCTGTTTGTCTATGGGTAATATTTTGGCTAATACCTGTTAGCCCATGGGCAACATTTTGGCTAATACCTGTTAGTCTACGAGTAATACTTCGGCTAATACCTGTTAGTCTATGGGTAATATTTTGGCTAATACCTGTTAGTCTATGGGTAATATTTCGGCTAATACCTGGAGTCAGTCTGATGTTGAACATGCGGTTGGATAAGTGTGGATGGTTAATGGGGGTTTGAAGCCTATCGATTATACGATGGTTATAAGGGCTGCATATCTGCGTATCTCCAGTTCACCACCAATCCAGAACACTTTTAACCCTCAAATAGGGATAGAAGTAAAATCTCAGCGAATATATAATGAGAGACAGACACCTCACGATAAATTTATTTGTTCGACGTAAGAGGGACTGACCACCTTCTAACAAAGCTGAAGGATTAATCACGTTAAGAGTACTTCGCCTGTATTCAACTGAAGAAGCCTGTTGGGCAGGCCATATGTTTCAGCAATAAGAATATCCATGTAATGCACAGGCTGTGGTATGTATGTGGGCCAGCAGGTCATTGGCAGCAATAACCTGATTGACCAGGGAAGCACCAGACAAGCCTTCCTCAGGGTCTGACTGTAGGAGCAGACAAGCCCTCAAAGCCCTTCAAAGGTAAGAAATTAATGACTAAGACACATGTACGAGTCACTGGATGTAAATAGGAATAACTAAGTTAAAGTGGGGTGGCGGTATTTATCGCCTGTCAATACAACCAAGAATTATGTGGTTTCTGTGTTAATCTGGAACCTGTGAAGCTTGTAATATATTCCTAAGTTGCTATAATACTGGGGCTGGTTTAGGATAATGGGAGATGTGTATTTTGTGGCGTGAGTATAGAGAATTAACGGCCATCATGTGATGTATGTTTTATTATATTTTAGCAGAATGAAAAAATCCAGGAGATAAGAGATATTTGCAACATTTGCGTATTTTTAATGTTGAGACTTTTCGCCAACCAGTTGATTCATCAGTTCAATACAGGGAATAACACCAGAGACTGTGGAAGACATGCAGAAGTACTTTGAGGTGATCAGTCCTTCCACCATGATGAAGCTATTGAAGGTGGTGGAAGACATGAGGAAGAAATTTAAGATGATCACTCCCTTAACCCGGAAAAGGTGAGTTTAGTCCAAAAGTCCAACCATCTCCAATGGTTGGCGAGACATCTCCATAATAAATGCATATGTGTCGTAATTGTACACATACATCATTTACCCCAGTGATGGAGGGTGTCTCTATTGCCCCTGATATTTCCTAGTCTAATAATTATTGAAGCTTTGGAGAATAACAGAAATGTAGCTCAAAGTCTCTCTCTCTCTCTCTCTCTCTCTCTCTCTCTCTCTCTCTCTCTCTCTCTCTGTCTTTCTTTGTCTTTCTCTCTCTCTCTATACATATATATGTCGTGCCGAATAGGCAAAACTGGTCAATTAGCAAGAACTCATTTAAAATTAAGTCCTCCAAAAACTTTCTCTTATACGTTTAAAGATTTTTTCATTTATGTTAATGTAAAAATCAATAATTTTGTACCAAAAGAATCTTAGAAAGCATATCTAACCTTATTGTAACAAGCGCAATTTAATTTACAATAATTTAATAATAATCAAACACAACGAAACATTTTTTTTCGTTGGATTGAGAATGATTTTAGCGAAATTACTGCATACACGAATTTTCGCTTGCCTTACTCGCCAAGAAGAGTGTTGCTATTTAAGCCAGAATCGCAAGTTTTACCTATTCTACACACACACACATATACACACATTATAATATATATATATATATATATATATATATATATATATATATATATATATATATATATATATATATATATATAGATGCAATATGATCACAGTAAACAGGTGATTACAGAACATGCAAAACAACCACTGTGAAAGAATAGAGTAATTCCAAGCGCTTTCGTGACTACTCACATTATCAAGGAACAATGAACATTGTTGCTTGATTATGTCAGTAGTCACGAAAATGCTTGAAATTTCTCTATTCTATCACAGTGGTTGTTTTGCATATTCTGAAATCACCTGTTTACTGTGATCTTATTGCATATATATATATATATATATATATATATATATATATTTGTAAAAAAAATCAGTAGTTGCTTTTCATAATAAAGATTACTATCAGATATATAAGTATAAGGTAATGCAACTAGGGAAATAATATACAGAATATTTTGTTTCTTTCATGTGTTTAGGGGTTGGGATCTTTTTAAGAAGGCTTAAGGATGGATTATTACGTTCTTTTCCTCTGAAAAAGAGTCGAGCGAGACTAGAGACGCCAGACTGAGCCTCACTTTCAGCCTATTTTTCGAGAGGGAGTAGATCAGCTTTGAGTCAGGAGGCTGCTTTGAGTCAGCAATCCGATTTTGAGTCAGCAGCAGTGCTTGGATGAGCGATAAACTAGCTTCGAGCGAGGTAGAAACCGCTTTGAGTAGTTCAACGACTTTGTGGGAGCTGTTTCGAGGGAGCAAGAGACCTGTACAGACGAAACGGGAGACCTGTTTTGAAGAAGGGAGACCAACTTCTCGGAAGCAGCAGACGTTTTCTTCAGGGACCCGTAGACCTTTCTTAAGGGAGAGGGGAAACTCTCTTTCAGGGACCTGTACCTCCTGCACTGAAGGATCTGGAGACTTGCAGACTTAAAATTATTTCGAGTATTCCTTTTCGAGTATTCATTTTCTACCAAAAATGAAATACTTTCTTAAAACTGTAACTTTTCGTGGAGTTTGTAAAACATTAAGTTTTTTGGGGGGAGTGATGTCGATTCCAAACACTTCATTGATGTTGCTGTGTGATGTTACGGACATGACGGGTAACGTTAGCGTTACCCATGGGAAATCATACGGTGCCTAAAGGAACGTTTCAAAGGAGAGGAAATCAGATCCGATTCGTTGGATTAAGAGCCCCTTACCTACGTCAGGGAACCTCCCTCGAGGGGTGTTAAATGTTAATACTGTAGCTGTCTGAAACAATGGTAAACATTTACGTTTACAGGAAATGTTTAAGGATTAAACAAATTAAGTGTTTAATAAGATATATGTAATGTTATGTTTCTGTGTAAATACACAAATAACCCGCACATAAAAGAGAGAAGCTAACGACGACGTTTCGGTCCGACTAGGACCATTGACAAAGTCACACTAACCAGAGGTGGAGCATGACGGCTATATATAGGCAGTAAGAGGTGGTGGTAGTAGTAGTAGTAGTAGTAGTAGTAGTAGTAGTAGTAGTACAAGAGTTGTATATAATACCGACAAGATGAAATTAAGACACATGCACAACACCCGGGCATCCCCATCATAGACGTTTCGCCATCCAGCCAGCTACTGTCTCGTATTTCTGTTCCTTCTTCATTTATTTCACCACTTCCCCTTTCACGCACCTCTGTGCGCTTGCTCTCCCTCTGTGGGCATCTAGCTCTCTTGCAGTGCTCCCCTTCCTTTGTATTTGACTGGCTCGTCCTCCTTATTTCCCACTTCTACCATTACCACTACTACTACCTCTTCTTCTTCTACTACTACTACAACTACTGATGAAATTAGACACATGTGCGGCGTCTGGTTGTCTTTGTTGTGGACGTTTCGCCATCCAGTAGCTGGCTGGATGGCGAAACGTCTTTTATGGGGATGCCCGGGTGTTGTGCATGTGTCTTAATTTCATCTTGTCGGTATTATATACAACTCTTGTACTACTACTACTACTACTACTACCACCACCACCTCTTCCTGCCTATATATAGCCGTCCTGCTCCACCTCTGGTTAGTGTGACTTTGTCAATGGTCCAAGTCGGACCGAAACGTCGTCGTTAGCTTCTTTCTTTTATGTGCGGGTTATTTGTGTATCGTTCCAATCACGGTATTGTGCCTTTTTTGTTATTTCTGTGTAAAAGTTTACATATATGAATATGAAAAAAAATAAAAATAAATATAAGTCTTACACATAATTAAGAATAATAAGTTTTAAGATTAAATATGATTGGGCAAGAAAGGCAATGAACCAAAACCTCCAGGTGACTGTAGATTAGGATTTGACCAACTCCTCCACTCTCTCTTTCCCTCTCTCTCTCTCTCTCTCACACACACACACACACACACACACACACACACACACACACACAACCACTACCAGGAGGCAAACAAATAAACACAGGGCTCCCCTACTACCTACACTGTGTTTATACATGCAAATATATGCATATTAACTCCAATTAAAAAAAAAGAGCGTCATTACAGCAAGTATTCATAAAATATGTATCGACATAACCGGCACAATAAATACAAAAGGAGGACACTGGTTGGTGTTAAAACAGACAGGGAAATAATTGGCGCTGCTACCAAATGGATATTGGCCAACTAAATGATTCCCTAATTGCCTCAACACTAACATCACCTTAATACAACTCTGGCACACATAAAATATATATTAATCTTTTTTTTTTTGTGTGTGTGTGTTGGGATAACCTGGTTAAAATTATGGTATTTGTAAAATAATATGAAAAAAATTATGAAGATTTGGATTAATTTATTGGCTGAAACACTCGTCAAAACGATAGTTTATGAAAATTTATTACTGGTAAAATTTATTATTGGCAAAATGATTTCGTTCATGGGTAATCTGATGTCATTCATTCTCATAGAATGAATAAAGAATGCAGAGTTTCACACTAGATGAGAAAGAATGTTGCACGTTGCACAACACTGTAGTTTGTAGTTTCAGACAAATAAATAAATAGCAACGCTCTTGTTACCGAATAAGACAAGCGAAAATTTGTGTATGCAATAATTTCGCAAAAATTATTCCGAAGCTAACGAAAAAAATGTATCTCATTGTGTTTATTATTAAATTATTGTAAACTTATATAAAATATATTTAGATGGATTAGGCTAAATTAAATTGCGGTTGTTTTAATAAGGTTAGATAAGTTTTCTAAAATTAATCAGTTTTACCTGTTCGGCACGACATATTATATATATACAAAGTTTTACAAAAATATGTAAAAAAAGAGATGAGTTACAGTGTAATTTTATAACCCTTAAAAAAAAACTAAAGTAACCTCAAATACATCCAAATATAATTGGCAATACAGCCTAGGAGCTTCAGACACAGGATGAGAAACAATACCTGAATGGAACTATCGTTCCCTCCTGTGGTAAGGTTACTGTAGGGACTCGGAAGTAGCGTCTCCACTATAAGCAGGTAGCTGTCTGACTGATAGCTAGAATTGTGAACCCGAAATCAATTTTTGTTCTGTGCTGTATGTTTCCTTTCTAATTGACAGACTCTGAAGATGCAAAGGGTGTGTTGCAAAGTGTTTATACGTGTGTGTGTGTGTGTGTGTGTGTATGTGTGTGTGTGTGTGTGTGTGTGTGTGTGTGTGTGTGTGTGTGTGTGTGTGTGCGCGTTTGTAATGAATGTTTTTTTTATACTGCTCTGATCCTTGTCATTAAGAAAAAACTATCATTAATGCTTGGCCTCGTAAACAGTGTCAATGTTTTGCAATAACGTCAGTTGTTTCTCTCTGTATACAACACAACTGTAAATTCTTTGTCACATTATGTCATGCTTATGGTTTAATCTACAAAGCTCATGATGCATTGTGCGGTAATTTGAAGATATTATTGTTCAGCCTTGCGTACTTATAACTCTTTACGGACTAATACACACATTACACACACACACACACACACACACACACACACACACACACACACACACACAATATATATATATATATATATATATATATATATATATATATATATATATATATATATATATGTATTCACATACACACAAACAAGCCCAGGAAAGGCAAGAAGGATTAATAGTGAAATTGCATAAGGAACGTGCATCTTTAAAAAATGAAAAAGATGATTTACGGGCCTCCTTACAGCAAATGTAGAAAACATTAAGCGAGCAAGCTGAGGTAATGATGGCAAGCTGAGGTAATGATGGCAAGCTGAGGTGATGATGGCAAGCTGAGGTAATGATGGCAAGCTGAGGTAATGATGGCAAGCTGAGGTGATGATGGCAAGCTGAGGTAATGATGGCAAGCTGAGGTAATGATGGCAAGCTGAGGTGATGATGGCAAGCTGAGGTAATGATGGCAAGCTGAGGTAATGATGGCAAGCTGAGGTGATGATGGCAAGCTGAGGTAATGATGGCAAGCTGAGGTGATGATGGCAAGCTGAGGTAATGATGGCAAGCTGAGGTGATGATGGCAAGCTGAGGTGATGATGGCAAGCTGAGGTAATGATGGCAAGCTGAGGTGATGATGGCAAGCTGAGGTAATGATGGCAAGCTGAGGTGATGATGGCAAGCTGAGGTAATGATGGCAAGCTGAGGTAATGATAGCAAGCTGAGGTAATGATGGCAAGCTGAGGTAATGATAGCAAGCTGAGGTAATGATGGCAAGCTGAGGTGATGATGGCAAGCTGAGGTAATGATGGCAAGCTGAGGTGATGATGACAAGCTGAGGTAATGATGGCAAGCTGAGGTGATGATGGCAAGCTGAGGTAATGATGGCAAGCTGAGGTGATGATGGCAACCTGAGGTAATGATGGCAATCTGAGGTAATGATAGCAAGCTGAGGTAATGATAGCAAGCTGAGGTAATGATGGCAAGCTGAGGTAATGATGGAAAGCTGAGGTAATGATGGCAAGCTGAGGTGATGATAGCAAGCTGAGGTAATGATAGCAAGCTGAAGTAATGATAGCAAGCTGAGGTAATGAAAGCAAGCTGAGGTAATGATAGCAAGCTGAGGTAATGATAGCAAGCTGAGGTAATGATGGCAAGCTGAGGTAATGATGGCAAGCTGAGGTAATGATGGCAAGCTGAGGTAACGATAGCAAGCTGAGGTAATGATAGCAAGCTGAGGTAATGATAGCAAGCTGAGGTAATGATAGCAAGCTGAGGTAATGATAGCAAGCTGAGGTAATGATAGCAAACTGAGGTAATGAAAGCAAGCTGAGGTAATGATGGCAAGCTGAGGTAATGATGGCAAGCTGAGGCAATGATGGCAAGCTGAGGTAATGATGGCAAGCTGAGGTAATGATAGCAAGCTGAGGTAATGGTAGCAAGCTGAGGTAATGATAGCAAATTGAGGTAATGAAAGAAAGCTGAGGTAATGATGGCAAGCTAAGGTAATGATGGCAAGCTGAGGTAATGATGGCAAGCTGAGGTAATGATGGCAAGCTGAGGTAATGATAGCAAGCTGAGGTAATGATGGCAAGCTGAGGTAATGATAGCAAGCTGACATAATGATAGCAAGCTGAGGTAATGAAAGCAAGCTGAGGTAATGAAAGCAAGCTGAGGTACTGAAAGCAAGTTGAGGTAATGATAGCAAGCTGAGGTAATGATAGCAAGCTAAGGTAATGAAAGCAAGCTGAGGTAATGATAGAAGGCTGAGGTAATGAAAGCAAGCTGAGGTAATGAAAGCAAGCTGAGGTAATGATGGCAAGCTGAGGTAATGATGGCAAACTGAGGTAATGATAGCAAGCTGAGGTAATGATAGCAAGCTGAGGTAATGACAGCAAGCTGAGGTAATATCAAGCTGAGGTAATGATAGCAAGCTGAGGTAATGATAGCAAGCTGAGGTAATGATCGCAAGATGAGGTAATGATCGCAAGCTGAGGTAATGATAGCAAGCTGATGTAATGATAGCAAGCTGAGGTAATGATAGCAAGCTGATGTAGTGATAGCAAGCTGAGGTAATGATAGCAAGCTGAGGTAATGATAGCAAGCTGAGGTACTGTAAGCAAGCTGAGGTAATGAAAGCTAGCTGAGGTAATAATAGCAAGCTGAGGTAACGAAAGCAAGCTGAGGTAATGAAAGCAACCTGAGATAATGAAAGCAAGCTGAGGTAATGAAAGCAACCTGAGATAATGAAAGCAAGCTGAGGTAATGATAGCAAGCTGAGGTAATGAAAGCAAGCTGAGGTAATGAAAGCAACCTGAGATAATGAAAGCAAGCTGAGGTATTGAAAGCAAGCTGAGATAATGAAAGCAAGCTGAGGTAATGATAGCAAGCTGAGGTAATGAAAGCAAGCTGAGGCACTGAAAGCAAGCTGAGGTAATGAAGGCAAGCTGAGGTAATGATAGGAAGCTGAGGTAATGATAGCAAGCTGAGGTAATGAAAGCAAGCTGAGGTACTGAATGCAAGCTGAGGTAATAAATGCAAGCTGAGGTGATGATAGCAAGCTGAGGTACTGTAAGCAAGCTGAGGTAATGAAAGCAAGCTGAGGTAATGATAGCAAGCTGAGGTACTGTAAGCAAGCTGAGGTAATGAAAGCAAGCTGAGGTAATGAAAACAAGGTGAGGTAATCAAAGCAAGCTGAGGTAATGATAGCAAGCTGAGGTAATCAAAGCAAGCTGAGGTAATGAAAAAGAGAGAGGTGATAGATCAAAAATTATCTATGAAGAAGGATAATAACGAAAAGGAAATTGAAGGTTTAATAGACGACAGAAATAAATTAGATGGATATACAGGAATATCTAAGCAAAAGAGAATTAGAAAAGTAGGTACACCTAGCACAGAATATGGCTGAACGTCTCTTAAAGAACTTAGAGAAGGAGACATACGATCTCGAGGAAAATGAATCTAAGATTAAAGATAGTTTTGCAAAATTTACTTGGGAATAGACAGAGAATGAACTACAGGTGGCATTAGTTAAGGAATTCAATGTTAGGGCCATTACTAGTGAAGAAATTTAAAAGGAGATTGAAAATAACTCTAAGGGATGCTGTTGTCAGAGACAAAACAGTTACTGTTTTTGGCTGTGTTGAAAAGAAATTAAATCACGAAAAGAATCAAAGCGAGAGAATAATACATAAATGAGATGACAAAATGCACCGTTTTTCAGTTTTGAAGAACATATTGTGGCGTATAGGCCTACTGGAAATTATGAGAATGACGAGCAAAGGCCAATGAAAATAATGCATACACAAATTAAACGTAAAGGACTTTTAAAAAAGTTAAAGACACCATGAAATTTAAGAGTTATCAGGATATACAAAGTAGGAAACGGTGAAAATAGCAGATTTCATAAACAGTGCTAAAAGATTGAATTAAGGTAGAAATCAGGAAGAAAATTAAACTTTTTTACAGAGTAACAAGGGTATACAAACCCATCAAACGTGTTTTTCAAAGAAGCGACCACAGAATACATGAAAATAATGTTGAAACAACTGAGTCAGAGGCAAAAATGAGAAACAGTAAGAAAAACAACCAAACAGCCTCTGTAACAGCAATCAATCTGTAAAAAATATACTTTTAATGAGGTATATCTCATAAATTTCTCAATGTGGAGAAGAGAGAGAGAGTAGGGAAGAAAAGAAGAGGATTGGCAATACTGGTAAAAGACTCTTCAAGTAATGATTATTGAAATTCGGAATACTGAAAATGAAGAAATTTGTAGGGATAAGAGTACAAAATAAAGATGAGAAACTCTTGTTAGTAAATGTATATCACCCGCCTTTTAATAATGCTTATGGTAGAGAAGAGTTCCATAGAATAAATCAGGGATTACATAACAACTTAAGAGAACTACTGATGAAAGGTGACCATGAGAAAAAAAAAGTTACTGTACTCTGAGATTTATACCACGAGAAAATAAATTGGGCAGCTTACGAGGCGGCTAGAATCGCAAATAAATGGTCAACTGATTTTTTTTCAGTTTAACGACAGTTTTTTTTTATTCATTAGCATACGTATAAATGAAACAGCCGGAATGAGAAGAGGCAACACATATTAATTCTCAGATTTAGTTTTTACTCGAACATTGGTAGAAAATTTCAACGTAACCTACTTAAAGCCACTTGGAAAAAGTGATCATGTTCTACTGTAAATAACATATAAGAACATAAGAACATAAGAAAGAAGGAACACTGCAGGAGGCCTGTTGGCCCATACTAGACAGGTCCTTTACATTTCATCCCACTAACAAAACATTTGCCCAACCCAATTTTCAATACCACCCAATAAATAAGCTCTGATGTGAAAGTCCCACTCAAATCCAACCCCTCCAACTCATGTACTTATCCAACCTAAATTTGAAACTACCCAAAGTCCCAGCATATGCAGTGAAGTGTGACATAGACGAAAAAGAAATTAATTAAAAGGAACGATTACATTATGAGTAGGGGAACTATACAATGCTTAAATACAGATTGTAAATAAATAAACCGTTCAAAGAGTTGTGTAATGTATATGAAAAGTAAAAACAAGTTTATTTCAAATATAAATGTAAAACGGTATGATAAAGATTGGTTTAACTGGTTTAACAGAAGGTGGGAAAGAGCTATTAAAAAAAAGGGGCCGGGAATCAATATAGGAAGTGAGGCATTCAGGAAACTTAGCAAAGATTCAAGGTTAGAAATTAATTTGCAAATGTAAGGATAAAGGAAGAAAGAAATTTTGAAAGGGAAATAGTAGGGAAGAGAAAGCTATAATCCAAGTTCTTCAGTTTGTAAAACAGTAAGTTAAATGCTAAAGACAGAATGTAAAGAATAAATAACGCTGGTAATATCTCTGAGGAATTAAATTGAAATTTTCAGTCTGTTTTCTCAAAATATATTTTTTATGTTGAAATATTTAGTCCCAGCGAGATAAGTGAATTAGAGGATAATGCAATAACCAAAGAGGAAGTAAAGAAATGTTGCTAGATGCTAAGAGAAACAACTATAGGATTAGACAGGAGCGCACCTTGGGTCATAAATGCATGTTCAGAGGTGATGAGCACTGCACATGTGCAACAGTTAGGCATATATATTCCGAAACGCTTCGCCTACACAGTAGGCTTCTTCTGTCAAATACAGAGGCAGCATCAACTTGTCGGTATTATATACCTTTATCATATTCTCGCAGACGAGTTATGTTATCCACTTTGGAATTTTTTTTAGAATTTCAGTACAGGTGAGAAAATTAAGAAACACTTGGAGAAAGGCACATATTGTACCCATATTTACAAATAGTAACCCTTCTAACTACATTTCGGGTTTGTTGACAATTATTATTGTAAAATTTTTGAAAAATCGACTTTTAAAGTGGATTCAGCACTTACTGGATAACACAATAACTGATAAACAATCTGGTGATCTATCTGCACATTCACGTATATTCAATTTGATAAGTTATTATGACAGAGTTACAGAAATTTTTCCAGAATGAAATGAATGGACTGATTGTGTTTACCTACATTTTAAGAGAGTCTTTGATAGAGTTTCCCACGAAAGACTAATTTGGAAACTGCAAATTAGTGGATGAGCTTTTTGATTGAGAGGGAAAATGCGAAGACTTAAAAAGAAGAAAAATCTCCACATGGGGAGATGTGACAAGAGGGCTGCCACAAGGGTCTGTACTTGCCCAGTAATATATATATATATATATATATATATATATATATATATATATATATATATATATATATATATATATATATATATATATATATATGTGGTATTAGCCGCAGTACAAGAACATTTCCCTGGTCTCTTCCCCTTTGTTTCAGCTGGGTATAGCAAGGAATCAATGCTTCTCTTTGGAGAGCATGAAATCACATAATCGGAGGGTGTCCAACAAGGAGATCCTCTTGCACCATTTCTCTTCTGTATAGCAGTTAGGGAAATCACAGTCAGACTGACCAGCGAGCTAAACATCTGGTTCCTAGATGATGGCACACTAGCAGGTACAAAGGAGTCCCTCCTACATGACCTTACACAGGTAATGACACGGGGACAGGAAATGGGTCTCGTCCTGAAACCATCCAAATGTGAAATCATCTCAGTCAGTCAACAAGTGATAAATGCAGCGAGATCAAAACTACCAGGAGCAGCAGTCATTGCCCCCACAAATAGTGTCTTGCTAGGATCACCTCTGGGAAGCAATGCCATTGACACAATTCTGAGGAAGAAATTGGAAGAGTTAAGGAGAATGGAACAACGAATAGGCAATCTGGACACCCACGATGCCTTGTACCTTCTCGCAAAGTGCTTGAGTCTGCCCAGGTTGACATATTTCCTAAGATGTGCACCTTCATATGATAACCCTATACTGCACGAATATGACAGTATTCTGAGGCAGATTTTTACGAAAGTACTTAACCTTACTCTAGAAGACGGGCAGTGGAACCAAGCTACACTTCCAGTCAGACTAGGAGGCATTGGTGTCCGCAAGTCATCACAGATTGCGTTACCTGCTTTTCTGTCCTCGTGTATTGCATCCAGAGAGCTTGTAGCAGCGATTCTCCCTGAACATCTTAGGGACAAGATTGGAGTCCAGGACCAAAAATTCATTGACGGAGCAATGATCTGGGATAATCTAACGGGCTCAGAAACCAGACCTGCTCCCCCCAACAACTACAAACAATCGCACTGGGATGGTCCAATAGTGGAAAATATAGCCTCAACAATGCTTCAGAGTGTGTCAGGGATGGATAGAGCCCGCCTCCTGGCAGTGAGAGCCCCTCATGCTGGGGACTTTCTGTTGGCTGTTCCCAACTCCAGCCTTGGCACACGCCTCGACCCACAGACCATCCGCATCGGTGTTGCCCTTCGACTTGCCGCCCCTATTCTCACCGAACACAGGTGTATTTGTGGCAGTGAAGCAGCAGACCGATTCGGGTACCATGGTCTTGTGTGCCGTAAATCCGAGGGAAAGATTGCAAGACATGAGGAGGTTAATAACAATATCAAGAGGAGCCTCACAACAGCTGGATGCCCAGCAGTAAGGGAGCCACCCCAACTATGCAGATCTGATGGCAGCCAGAAGCGTCCAGATGGTATCACCCTTCAAGCCTGGACAGATGGGAAGCAGGTGGTGTGGGACTATACATGTGGATCTACCTTGGCTGATACCTATCTCCAATACACCAGGGAGGAAGGAGGGGCAGCTGCCAGCTTCAGGGAGTCCCAAAAGTCTAGAAAATATGGAGAACTTGCCCATCATTATATGTTTGTTCCCATAGGCTCAGAGACCCTTGGCTCATGGGGAAAGAGTGCATCTAAATTCCTTAAGGAGCTGGGAAAAAGACTCATCAGGGTAACTAGGGATCCCAGGGCAGCTAGTTTTCTGTTCCAGCGGCTCAGTGCGGCTGTTCAAAGGGGTAATGCCTGCTGTATTTTGGGCACACGCCCCAGCTCTGAGGAGCTGGATGAGATTTTCGCCTTATAGTCGGTGATACACACGTAACAACATGTACCGTATATGCCACCTTTATATCAATAATGTATCTCTTAAATCTTCTGTACCATATTATGTAATAAAATATTCCTATTGGTAAAAAAATTATATACTAAAAGATGGGGTGGTAGGGGAAGTGGAATATTCAAACGGCTTCAGGAAGAAATCCAAATATTCTTCCTTGAAGCCTTTTTATGCACTTCTCCGAGGCTATGGGTCCCACAATTTACACCAGAGGTGGACCCCATCCTATATTATATATATATATATATATATATATATATATATATATATATATATATATATATATATATATATCCTTCTTTCAACACACCGGCCGTATTCCACCGAGGCGGGGTGGCCCAAAACGAAAAACGAAAGTCTCTCCTTTTACATTTAGTAATATATACAGGAGAAGGGGTTACTAGCCCCTTGCTCCTGGCATTTTAGTCGCCTCTCACAACACGCATGGCTTAGGGAGGAAGAATTCTGTTCCACTTCCTCATGGAGGTAAGAGGAAATAAACAAGAACTATAAAGGAAATAGGAGAAAACCCAGAGGTGTATGTATATATATATATATATATATATATGCTTGTACATGTATGTGTAGTGTGACCTAAGTTTAAGTAGAAGTAACAAGATATACATGAAATCTTGCATGTGTATGAGACAGAAAAAAAAGACACCAGCAATCTTACCATCGTGTAAAACAATTACAGGCTTCCGTTTTTCACTCGGCAGAACGCTAGTACCTCCCTGGGCGGTTGCTGTCTACCAACCTACTACCTAGGATATATATATATATATATATATATATATATATATATATATATATATATATATATATAATATATATATATATATATATATATATCCAGAATGAATAAAAATATATGAATATGTTTGCGGATGGAAAAATATTATGTACAATTATTAATGAAAATAACTATACAATCCTTATAAGAGGATCTATATACATTGAGCACATGGATTGATAAAGGAATGTAATTTAATAAAAAAAGTGCCATGTAACATAAATGTGAGAAAGTGAAATCCGCCTACATCAGGAATATAGACTGACAAAATACTGAAATCAACTAGAAAAGGGCATCAAGGATTTATTACAAACGAACAGTTTTCATCTGATGTTCATGCATATACAGAATATGAAGTGTTGTTGATAAGTTAGAAAATGCCAGAGTTGAGAAACATAAACTGTGATGAAAGGTTGAAAACATTAAAGTTGACCATGTTGGCTGATAGCTTTAAAAGAGGAGACATAATAACGATATATAAAGTCTTGGAAAAGACTTGAAGGAAGAGATAAAGACTTCTCCGTACCTGCAACAGAGATAACAAGAGGCATCAGTTGCAAATTAAGGAGTAATTGGGGTGGAAAGGATAGCAAAGAGTGGTTATCCAGTGGTTAAACAGTGGGATGCACTGAAGGAGGAATTACTAAGTGCTGCAATCACTGACAATTTAAATTTATATATATATTATATATATATATATATATATATATATATATATATATATATATATATATATATATATATATATATATGCTATCTTGGCTTAAATAGCAACGCTCATCTTGCCATATAAGAGAAGTGAAAATTTGTGTATGCAATAATGTCGCCAAAATCATTCTGAACCTAACGAGAAAAATATATTTCACTGTGTTTGTTTAGTATTAAACTATTGTAAACAAATCTAAAATATATTTAGTTGGGTTAGGCTAAAATAAATTGCTCTTGTTATAATAAGGTTAGGTAAGTTTTCTAAGATTCTTTTGATGGAAAATTATAAATTTTTACATTAACATTAATGAAAAAAAATATATCCAGTGGTTAAACAGTGGGATGCACTGAAGGAGGAATTACTAAGTGCTGCAATCACTGACAATTATATATATATATATATATATATATATATATATATATATATATATATATATATATATATATATATATATATATATAATGTCGTGCCGAATATGTAAAACTGGTCAGTTAGCAAGAACTCATTTAAAATTAAGGCCTTTCTAAAATGTTCTCTTATACGTTTAAAGATATATTTTTTTTCATTAATGTTAATGTAAAAATTTATAATTTTCCATCAAAAGAATCTTAGAAAACTTACCTAACCTTATTATAACAAGAGCAATTTATTTTAGCCTAACCCAACTAAATATATTTAATATATTTTAGATTTGTTTACAATAGTTTAATACTAAACAAACACAGTGAAATATATTTTTCTCGTTAGGTTCAGAATGATTTTGGCAACATTATTGCATACACAAATTTTCACTTCTCTTATATGGCAAGATGAGCGTTGCTATTTAAGCCAAGATAGCAAGTTCTGCCTATTCGGCACGACATATATATATATATATATATATATATATATATATATATATATATATATATATATATATATATATATATATATATATATATATATAGAGTTAAGGAGAATGGAACAACGAATAGGCAATCTGGACACCCATGATGCCTTGTACCTTCTCACAAAGTGCTTGAGTCTGCCCAGGTTGACATATTTCCTAAGATGTGCACCTTCATATGATAACCCTATACTGCACGAATATGACAGTATTCTGAGGCAGATTTTTACGAAAGTACTTAACCTTACTCTAGAAGACGGGCAGTGGAACCAAGCTACACTTCCAGTCAGACTAGGAGGCATTGGTGTCCGCAAGTCATCACAGATTGCGTTACCTGCTTTTCTGTCCTCGTGTATTGCATCCAGAGAGCTTGTAGCAGCGATTCTCCCTGAACATCTTAGGGACAAGATTGGAGCCCAGGACCAAAAATTCATTGACGGAGCAATGATCTGGGATAATCTAACGGGCTCAGAAACCAGACCTGCTCCCCCCAACAACTACAAAAAATCGCACTGGGATGGTCCAATAGTGGAAAATATAGCCTCAACGATGCTTCAGAGTGTGTCAGGGAAGGATAGAGCCCGCCTCCTGGCAGTGAGAGCCCCTCATGCTGGGGACTTTCTGTTGGCTGTTCCCAACTCCAGCCTTGGCACACGCCTCGACCCACAGACCATCCGCATCGGTGTTGCCCTTCGACTTGCCGCCCCTATTCTCGCCGAACACAGGTGTATTTGTGGCAGTGAAGCAGCAGACCGATTCGGGTACCATGGTCTTGTGTGCCGTAAATCCGAGGGAAAGATTGCAAGACATGAGGAGGTTAATAACATTATCAAGAAGAGCCTCACAACAGCTGGATGCCCAGCAGTAAGGGAACCACCCCAACTATGCAGATCTGATGGCAGCCAGAAGCGTCCAGATGGTATCACCCTTCAAGCCTGGACAGATGGGAAGCAGGTGGTGTGGGACTATACATGTGCATCTACCTTGGCTGATACCTATCTCCAATACACCAGGGAGGAAGGAGGGGCAGCTGCCAGCTTTAGGGAGTCCCAAAAGTCTAGAAAATATGGAGAACTTGCCCATCATTATATGTTTGTTCCCATAGGCTCAGAGACCCTTGGCTCATGGGGAAAGAGTGCATCTAATTTCCTTAAGGAGCTGGGAAAAAGACTCATCAGGGTAACTAGGGATCCCAGGGCAGCTAGTTTTCTATTCCAGCGGCTCAGCGCGGCTGTTCAAAGGGGTAATGCATGCTGCATTTTGGGCACACGCCCCAGCTCTGAGGAGCTGGATGAGATTTTCGCCTTATAATCGGTGATACACACGTAACAACATGTATATATATATATATATATATATATATATATATATATATATATATATATATATATATATATATATATATATATGTATATATATATATATATATGTATATATATATATATATATATATATATATATATATATATATATATATATATATATATATATATATATATATATGCCACCTTTAAATCAACAATGTATCTCTTAAATCTTCTGTTCCAAAATATGTAATAAAATATTCCTATTGGTAAAAAAAAAAATAGTTTAAAAGATGGGGTGGTAGGGGAAGTGGAATATTCAAATGGCTTCAGGAAGAAATCCAAATATTCTTCCTTGAAGCCTTTTTATCCACTTCTCCGAGGCTATGGGTCCCACAATTTACACCAGAGGTGGACCCCATCATATATATATATATATATATATATATATATATATATATATATATATATATATATATATATATATAATGTATATATATATATATATATATATATATATATATATATATATATATATATATATATATATATATATATTGATAAAGAATTCCCCCCAAAATGCTGATGGATGTGTCTATAAGATTCCTTGTAAAATTTGCGATAAAGTTTATTACGGTCAAACTGGTAAAAATCTCGAAATAAGATTAAAACAACATAAATATAGCATTAGAACTGGACAAGATTCCAATGCTCTATTTATTCATGTAAGAGATTTTAACCATCCAATTGATTTTCAAAAAGTTGAGAAAGTAGTATCAAGCAAGTCCATGGTCGACAGGAATATAATTGAATCTTGTTTCATAAAAAACAGTTTTGACAATAATATGAATATTTCCTTTGGTTTATATAAATTAGATCCATTTATAATTAATAGAATTCGGGAAGAATTTAATAATACACTTGACAAATAATTTTTAAATTTTCTTGGGTAGAATAGTTTGTGGGGTGAGTTGTGCAAAGGACCTATCCAAGTTGGGTCGGCGCGCGTCAGGTGTTTAACCGTTGTGGGATCTGATAGTGAGGTGCTGGCCAGACCCCTTATATAGCTTCCTTGGATGCTTTACTTTCATAGTTCCTTGATAATGTGAGTAGTCACGAAAGCGCTTGGAATTTCTCTATTCTTTCAGAGTGGTTGTTTTGCATATTCTGAAATCACCTGTTTACTGTGATCTTATTGCATATATATATATATATATATATATATATATATATATATATATATATATATATATATATATATATATATATATATATATATATATATATGTGTGTGTGTGTGTGTGTGTGTGTGTGTGTGTGTGTGTTTGTATAATGAATAGAGTATTGAAGACGGGACACCACGAGAATAACTCTGTTTCTATCGCCACAAATACATAATTACAAATAGATAATTAAACACACCACACACACACACACACACACACACACACACACACACACACACTAATAAGAATAAAATTAGAGGACCGGAAAAGGTGTAAAATGGATCAGGACAAGGCGCAGAAGCAGAAGACTGAGGAAGGTACCAGAAGATCGGATACGGAATAAAGATTCGGAAGAGAAGCTGCAGACCTCAGAGAGAAAGATCTAGGGGTGAGCATAGTGTCTATTATATTGCTAGAGGTTCACATTAATCGAAAAATCTCTGAAGCCAATGCTAGTCTGGCAGATTTAAGAATAGCCTTCAGCAATCTTAACAAAGATTCATTCCGGGCTTTTTATGTAACGTATGACAGGTTTATCTTGAGGAATATTGCACTATGGAAATTACACCTGAGGTGGGTTAAGAGACAGGAGAAAATACAGAGATATGCAATGATGTTTCTTCCTGAGTTAAGGAGCATAAACTATGAGAAGCTAACGGAATTTAATCTAACGCCACTGGAGGACAAAAGAACAAGGGAAAACACGATAACATACAAAATACTCGGTGGACTTGATAGGGAAGATAGGAATGTCTGAGAGTAAAGAAACGGGAAACCAGGGACATAGATGGAAGTTAAAGACACAGATGAGCCACAGGGATGTTAGGAAGTATTTCTTCAATCTCAGGAAGGTTTGAAAGTGGATGGGGGGATTGGTGTAGGCAGGCTTCAGGCATAGCTTTAAGAGCAGGCATGATAGGGCCCATGAGGCTAGAATGGAGTGAATCTGGCAAGTGGCAAGTTGTGAGGCGGGGCCAGAAGCTACGAGTCGACAAATGCAATATTATACAAGGGTGGGTAGATATAAAACACACGTATATACAGGCGGACGCTGATGTTACGTACGAGTTATGGGGATGTAAATAAATATTTTTAAGTCTCTAGACGGTAGAGATGTTGAATGACTCGGAAGAAACAGTGCTGCAGATAAATTCAATACACAGCGTTAAGAGTAGATATGATTTGGTCTAAGAAGGCAGAAATCAGTGATGAAAGTCAACGTGGTCTCAAAGGCGGGACCAGGAGCTGAGTATTGACCACCGCAAACACAAATTGGTGAATACAAATTGGTGAGTGCACACACACACACACACACACACACACACACACACACACACACACACACACACACACACACACACACACACACAAAATGGTAAGTAATACACACACAAAGAGCTACTGAGGTGCACATATATACCTTCCCATGTTTGTAAGCTACCGAAGTTCACGACGTATATACCCTGCCTTGTTCGTGAGCTACTGAGGTGCACATATATACCCTCCCATGTTTGTAAGCTACCGAGGTTCACGACGTATATACCCTCCCTTGTTCGTGAGCAACTGAGGTGCACATATGTACCCTCCCATGTTTGTAAGCTACCGAAGTTCACGACGTATATACCCTCCCTTGTTCGTGAGCAACTGAGGTGCACATATATACCCTCCCTTGCTTGTAAGCTACCGAGGTTCACGATGTATATACCCTGCCTTGTTCGTGAGCTACTGAGGTGCACAACGTATATAACTTCTCTCCAGATGGAGAGGCAAGGGGCTATTTCTCCAGGACATTATGTTAAGATATATCCGTGGGCTATCCATCTCGGCAGATGAGATGCAATAAATCACACAGGCAATGACACATCCAGGTATAATGTGTGTGTGTGTGTGTGTGTGTGTGTGTGTGTGTGTGTGTGTGTGTGTGTGTGTGTGTGTGTGTGCGTGCGTGTTCAAGCAGCGGGCGCGCGCGTGTGCGTGTGCGGATGGGAGTCTCCGGCATGTAGGTTGAGTTGGGTGGGAGAGCTCAGTGTGTGCGTGGAGCAGCTAGGGTGGGTAGTGCCAACGACCAGAATTGTTTCTGCAATCAGCAGTTGCCAGCCAGGCGGCTGCCTCTCTGTGACCCTCCTCCTCACGCTGACAGACCCTCCAAGCGACCTTCGAGACGGATCGAACTATTGTGACTTACTCAACATCGCTCTAGCCAAACGTGTCACTAGCGGAGCGACATAGTTCAGCGTAAGCGAGAGATAATGCCAGTGTGAACGTGATTGACAAGTCACATTACATAGCAATACGCAGCTAGTTACCCCCCTCACAGTTTTCAGTAGGAGAGAAAGTCTGTTGTGTGGTAGTACGCCAGAGAGTACTTGGCGGGGGCACCTGGCCCATGCATTCACCTTGAAAACGACCCACTTTAAGTGTTCCTGAAGATCTTGTGCAAATATTGACAACGTGCAACATTACCTTGCAAGACGAGAAATAGCGAGGAATATCTACCTTAAGAGAAGCACCTGGCCACCAGCTCAGGAGATACATCAAGGTATTGAAATTATATATATATATATATATATATATATATATATATATATATATATATATATATATATATATATATATAATGCTTATAGGCCTATTCCCTCAAGGGGAAAGTTTACCCTGATGAGAGTGAGGGGTTCTTGATAAAAAAGAACAGGAAGTATACTCATCCTCCTTTGATGAAATCCAATCCTCCATGACCCCTACGGGTTTAGTGCTTTCAACAACAATAATAATAATAATAATAAATTATATTAATAATATAGGCCTATTTACCAGTTTGTGAGCCGACTGGTGGCTGTGTGAAAGCTTTGGTTTGACCGGTGATTGTGGGGGGGGGGACTCTGTGGGTTGACTGATGGCAGTGTGTGGGTTGACTAGTCCCTGTGTGTGTGGGTTGACTAGTCCCTGTGTGTGTGGGTTGACTAGTCCCTGTGTGTGTGGGTTGACTGATGGCAGCGTGCGGGTTGACTAGTGGCTCTGTTTGGGTTGACTAGTGGCTGTGTGTGTGGGTTGACTGTTAACAGTATGTAGGCTTTGTAGGCTGACTGTTGACTGTGTAAGTGGGTGGGTTGACAGGTGTGTGATGACTGGTGGTAGTGTGTAGGCAGTGTGGGTTGACTGATGGCTGTCTGTAGGTTACGTGGGTTGACTGGTGGCAATGTAGCTTGACAGTTGGCAGTGTTGGCCGAGGTTTAATCGATGGCAGTGTGTGGGCTGTGGGGGTATATTGTGGCTATATCTGGGGTGTGTGGGTTGTCTGGTGGCAATGTGTGGGCTGTGTGTTTTTGGTGGCAGTGTGTGGACTGTGTGCTTTGGCGGCAGTGGTGGGCTGCTTGGGTTGACTTTTGACCGTTTCTAGGTTGCCTGGTGGCAGTGGGTGGGCTATGTGGGTCAACCGATGGCAATTTATATGCTGAGTGAGTTGAGTGGAGGCAGTGTGTTGGTAGTGTGAGATGACTGGTGGCAGTGTGTAGGTTGACTGGTGGCAGTGTGTAAACTGACTGATGCTCCCCCCCCCCTTCCCTCAACCCTGTCTTCTCCAGCTACTGTATGACACCAACGGGTTTAGCACTTCAGCTTGAATTAAAAGAAAAATTATTCTGTTAATTTTCACATCCGCTCTTAACATTCGTCTCACATTTCAAAACATATTTACATATTGCGCATTATAACTTGTCACATTCAAGGCAATCATCTGCGTCACACTGGATTACTCCTTCATGATAAAGTTGATATATTAACCAAGAAGAGTACCCTGAAGGAGAATGTAGAATGTAACTATCTGTGTCTAGCATTAGGAATAATATTACGAGAGAGGGAAATAATGAAAATGAATGTTATAGGAATGCAATTAGAAGCCTGAGTAGGTCTATAACTCGCTATGTTAACATAAACGTTGATAAGTATGTTTAAGGAGCAACTTGCAATGTGAACAGATTGATTGATGTTGTAGTGGCCAGGCTTAGGCTTAGTAACAAGTACTTCTGGCAGTTTGGGAGACACAGGTGATGATCAAATCAAATGAAAATTTTGTGGTCAGGCATATGGTCACTCTCTTGAACACTGTGTGTTTAATTGTCCACTTATTGAGGAATATAGAGATAGACAGTTTAATAACCTATGTGAGATGTCAAGATATCTTGTTAATGAAAATAAGATACCAAATATACTAAGCAAATTTTCTTAATTTGCTTGTAACAGATAAGTGAACTGTTAACCCTTTCGGGACCTAGTTCCTAGGCCTTTTGTGTACCCATATGCTCTTGCGCTACCGTCCACAGGATGGATATGGGGTGCAAATTTTCTAGCCACTTCGTTGGCAAAATCTAATCTGTATCACATTCTCACATGAAGGGCTGTCGTATGCTTTCACATAAAAGTGTTTCGTAACTAAAACATCCTTGAAATGCGTCGTGTTACATCCTTAACATGTGTCGTAACTGTTACATCCTTGACATGTGTCGTATCTGTTACATCCTTGACATGTGCCATAACTGTTATATCCTTGACATGTGCCATAACTTATATCCTTGACATGTGTCGTAACTGTTACATCCTTGACATGTGTCGTATCTGTTACATCCTTGACATGTGTCGTAACTGTTACATCCTTGACATGTGCCGTGTCACTTGTTTCACAAGTCACACCTGTCACATTTACAACTAAATGTGAAAAGTTTGTGCTTATACAGTGTCAATGATGTCACTTGTATGCCAGGGCGAGCCGTGCCAATGATCGCGTTACACCCACTTAAAGTACTTTTAACTACTTTTTTTCCGAAAGTTTTTACATTGTAGTTATACTGCTGCATGGCTCTGAGTCTTGAGAGAGAGAGAGAAAGAAAGAGAGAGAGAGAGAGAGAGAGAGAGAGAGAGAGAGAGAGAGAGAGAGAGAGAGAGTTCAAAACTGTACTATGTTCTCTGTATTATATTTCAGTTTTCTCAACCATTCACGATGCTAGTCACAATGTTAAACTGACAGTATTGTGAACTTTCATTTTGTTTCAACAGGGGTGATGGGGATCAGGTGCATGAATGACAGCTGTTTGGCAGGGGTGGTACGGATCAGGTACATGAATGACAGCTGTTGGCAGGGGTGTTAGGAATTAGGTGTATGAATGACAGCTGTTTGGCAGGGGTGTTAGAGATCAGGGGTATGAATGACAGATGTTGGCATGGGTGATAGGGATCAGATGCATGAATGATAGCTGTTGGCAGGGGAGTGATAGGGATCAAGTGCATGACTGACAGCTGTTGCAGGAGGTGGTAGGGAATGGGTTCTTGAATGACAGCTGTTGGAAAGGGGTGATAGGGATGAGGTGCATGAATGACAACTGTTGGTAGGGGGGGAATAGGTATGAGGTACATGAATGACAGCTGTTGGTAGGGGTTGTAGGTATCAGATGACAGAAGGACAGCTGATGGAAAGGGTGATAAGGATCAGGTAATGGGATGACAGCTGTTGGCAGGGGTAGTAGGGATCAGGTGCATGAATGACAGCTGTTGGCAGGGGTGGTATGGACCAGGTGCATGACAGCTGTTGGCAGGGGTGGTATGGACCAGCTGCATGAATGACAGCTGATGGCATGGGTGGTATGGACCAGCTGTATGAATGACAGCTGATGGCATGGGTGGTATGGACCAGCTGTATGAATGACAGCTGATGGCAGGGGAGGTATGGACCAGCTGTATGAATGACAGCTGATGGCATGGGTGGTATGGACCAGCTGTATGAATGACAGCTGATGGCAGGGGAGGTATGGACCAGCTGTATGAATGACAGCTGATGGCAGGGGAGGTATGGACCAGCTGCATGAATGACAGCTGATGGCAAGAGTGGTATGGCCCAGGTGCATGAATTGCAGCTGTTGGCAGAGGTGGTATGGACCATGTGCGTGAATGACAGCTGTTGGCAGGGGGTGGTAGGGATCAGGTTTATAAATGACAAGTGTAAGGCTGGAGGCCCATAACAACTCTAATCAGAGACGGCAGGGGTTCAGTCCCCGGAAAGTCCAACGATATAAATTAAGTTCAGTAAAAAGTGACTTAAAGAAAAGGGTAGTTATAAATTCTGATTTCTGCTTGTTTTGGAAGATGCAGAAATTGGGTCATGGAGCCGAGAAATTTAACTCTGTGATTCTTCTCTTGTACATACATTTTGCTCTACATATTATGGAGGCAGTTTCCCCAGCAGTTATGATTCTTAAGATGATAGCAAGTTACTGTTCCGTCTTTTGTGGATCTAAAACACGCGATCTCGCACTTCACCGACTGCACATACGTCCCACTCAAAACAAAACAAAAAATGATAATACACAGATAAAATATAAGGAGGAGAAGCCAGAATAGAAAATTAGTTATTAATGGGCCAAGTTCCATGCAAGAGGACAATGTATGTATCTGTAGGCCAGTGAGGTAAGGGTACAATTAATACTTTAGATACTGAATTGGTCAGGCGATCAGTTTTGGGGATACCTGTGTACGCAACAGGTGAAACAAGAACTGACCTTTGCACAAGGGAGACACATCTTGCGCATATTAGAGAAGGCGTGACCTTTGAAAAGGTGAGATATAATACGATTTTTGAACAGGCGAGACAAGAAGTATTTTTGCACTACTAATCATACTGGATAATCTCTGTTTTTAAATTTTAACTGAATATTAGTACAAATATCGATATTTTAATCATTATCTTTGTAGACTGTTAGCGAGTAATAATAACACAATTATTATAGTATGGATAAATGAGCTTGGTTCCCTAGGAAAGAGGATTTATAATACTGTCAATAGATTCTGTTAATAGATTCAGGCGAGACTGTTAAAAGAGTCTGGTGAAATAGTCAATAGGAGTAAATGTCAGCACAATGGAGAACTGATCATAAGTAAACATTATAGGAAATGAGTAACAAAAAGAATTTTAGGCTCGTTGAACAGAGGAGAAATATTTTTAATGCGTTATCCACCAACAAGTCGAGTGATTATCTCTGACATTATATCTGTATTGAATATATAAGACTGGCATTGACAGACAACAGTTGTGCAACATAGGCAACGACTGGTAGCCAAAGTGACAACAATTCACTGGCGTATGCTGCGATTTAACGGATTAACTGAGGACATTTCACTGGCATATGGAACGATCAACAGTGTGATTGGTAACAACAACTCTCTGACATACGCAACGAATGAGCCTTCACTCCAGCATGCAAATGATGCTGAAGGTAACAAGATAACACAGGCTGATTCCAGCTTCATGACTTATTTTAGAATACAATATACGTCAGACATATATTCTGACATATGGCTGCTCGTGATTACTAAACACGTAACAGCTGCTGCATTTATTAGCAAATACCGTGAATGATCACGAGAATATTAGCATCCAATACAGTAATTGAGCACTGTGGATTTAAGCGTACTGGAATCCATTTAGCATAAGCGAGCACGGATGAGCGAGGCAATACTGGGACAAGCGGTGTTCTTGTACGGTTCAACGATTTTCCTCTCGGTGTTCATCCGAGTGTGATGACCTTACAGCTTCCGAGGTGAAGGATTTTGAAACTTTGCTCCTCCTGAAATGTCATTCTGCTCCCTGAGTTCATATGTTCGTTGATTCTGAGCTGGTGAGCCAATGTCACTCGGAGTTTAAGTTAACTTTAAATCCCCCTTGTTATCAATGACCTGCTCACCTGCCATCACCGTCTCTCTGTTCCAGACTGCGATTCTCCTCGTTTTAATTTTTGTTTGCTTACGTTTTTAATGTCTTTATTTCGTGATTTCCAGCTCTTGATCTGTGAAAAAACTGGGGTTTAATGGCCCCGCATTTCCAACATAGTCAATGGAGAACTATTAAGAAAACATTCGCAGTGGTTTCAGTTGTGCTGCAACATTCTTATTTACATGACAGTGGTTTCAAACATGTAGTACTGGTTTCAATTATATAACAGTAATTTCAAATATAACGCGCTTGTTTCAACTATACATCAATAGAACATTAAAATGGTATAAAATACCGACAGGTTGTTAGGTAAGACATATGCAACAGTTAGGTATCTTTATTTCGAAACGTTTCGCCTACACAGCAGGCTTCTTCAGTCGAGTACAGAAAAGCTGATAGAAGCAGAAGAGACTTGAAGACGATGTAATCAGTCCATCACCCTTAAAGTTTTGAGGTGGTCAGTCCCTCAGTCTGGAGAAGAGCATTGTTCCATAGAATGAAACAATATGGAACAATGCTCTTCTCCAGACTGAGGGACTGACCACCTCAAAACTTTAAGGGTGATGGACTGATTACATCGTCTTCAAGTCTCTTCTGCTTCTATCAACTTTTCTGTACTCGACTGAAGAAGCCTACTGTGTAGGCGAAACGTTTCGAAATAAAGATACCTAACTGTTGCATATGTGTCTTACCTATACATCAATACTTACAAAAATATATCGTAATGGTTTTAAACATATTCCAATGGTTTCAAATATATCGCAATGGTTTCAGTTATGTAGTGATGGTTTCAAATACAATTTGAGCTTCTCACATGACATGAAAATATTGATACTAATTCTTAAACAAACTGAAGATGAAAAATCTAATCATTAGCTTCTACTAATCTCTATCTTCTCCATAATAATTATAATCATAACTAATTATTATAATCATAACTAATCCATCTCCTTCAAAAATTACAGACTAATATGCAGAGAATTTGTTACATCTTTTTTTTTTTATCAAAACTAACACAGCAACCTGACTCAACTTTAGTTAAAATTAACGTAATATTAAATCTTTTAATGTACCAAAGTTACTTAAGAATTTGCCTCACTTTTAGTAATTGTCTACACGGGGGCGAAATGTTCCCAGTGACCTGGAAAGTTTGTTAATGACTCGTACAATAGTAGTAGTAGTATTGGTGGTAGTAATAATAGTTGTAGTCGTAGAAATAGTAGTAGTAATAGTAGTATTAGTAATAGTAGTAGTAGTAGTTGTAGCAGTAGTAATGTTGGCAGTAGCAGCAATGGTAGTGGTAGCAGTAGAATTAATAATAGTAATGATTAATAACAGTAATAATAGTAGTAATAGTAAAAATAATGATAGTAATATTAATAATAGTAATAATAATAATAGTAATAATAATAGTAATAATTGTAGCAGCAGTAGTAGTTTAGAAGAGGATTTTAAAACTTAACCTGAACTAGACCAGAAAGTTAGGTGTTGATCTCCCTTTCTCAGTCTACTGTTAAACTCGTATGCATTTAGAGCTTTCCCAGGGATGTAGCGACTGTGTCGATGGTGTTGCTTGCATCACTAATGTGGTGAATCTTGGAGACGATGATGGTGATGAAGTTAGCATTGATGTTTATAATGGTGGTAGTGGTGGTGGCAGTGGTGGTGGTAGTTTTAATAATGGTAGTGATGGTGGTAGTTTTAATAATGGTAGTGATGGTGATAGTGATAACAGTGATGATGGTGATAGTGATAATAGTGATGGTGGTGGCTGTAGTGATGATGGAAGTGTTGGTGGCCGTAATGGCGACTGTGATGGTGGCAGTAGTGATGATAGTGCTAGTAATGGTGGTGGTGGTGATGGTGCTAGTTATGTGGGTGTTAGTGATAATGGTGCTAGCTATAGTGGTGGTAGAAATTATGCTAGTTATTACGTTTATTACTTTTATCATAATACTCAAGGGGAAGCCCTAAACCCGTGAGGGTTATACACCTTCTGCGGAATGAGTTGGATACAAGTGTATTCCCATGAATGGAAAAGTTGCTCAGTTTCTTTACCAGCATCGATACAGAATTAACATAAGGATCTCCAGCATCTCTAGCAGCGATAGATACAGCATCTCCAGCAGCGATAGATACAGCATCTCCAGTAGCGATAGATACAGCATCTCCAGTAGCGACAGATACAGCATCTCCAGCAGCGACAGATACAGCATCTCCAGTAGCGACGGATACAGCATCTCCAGTAGCGACAGATACAGCATCTCCAGTAGCGACAGATACAGCATCTCCAGCAGCGACAGATACAGCATCTCCAGTAGCGACAGATACAGCATCTCCAGTAGCGACAGATACAGCATCTCCAGTAGCGACAGATACAGCATCTCCAGCAGCGACAGATACAGCATCTCCAGTAGCGACAGATACAGCATCTCCAGTAGCGACAGATACAGCATCTCCAGTAGCGACAGATACAGCATCTCCAGTAGCGACAGATACAGCATCTCCAGTAGCGACAGATACAGCATCTCCAGTAGCGACAGATACAGCATCTCCAGTAGCGACAGATACAGCATCTCCAGTAGCGACAGATACAGCATCTCCAGCAGCGACAGATACAGCATCTCCAGTAGCGACAGATACAGCATCTCCAGTAGCGACAGATACAGCATCTCCAGTAGCGACAGATACAGCATCTCCAGTAGCGACAGATACAGCATCTCCAGCAGCGACAGATACAGCATCTCCAGCAGCGACAGATACAGCATCTCCAGTAGCGACAGATACAGCATCTCCAGTAGCGACAGATACAGCATCTCCAGCAGCGACAGATACAGCATCTCCAGTAGCGACAGATACAGCATCTCCAGTAGCGACAGATACAGCATCTCCAGTAGCGACAGATACAGCATCTCCAGCAGCGACAGATACAGCATCTCCAGCAGCATCACCAACAGCAACAGACTTAACATCACCGGCAGCAGAAACAATGTTGAAGCTAGCTACCACTATCCCAGTAGATCACTGACACCAACAGATGCTTCCCTAATCGGAGCTGTCATGTGCACACACATGCTACGAAATTCCTTCGACTACTTTATTGAGCTGGATTGAAATTCCTTCTCTCTTTAAACACACACACACACACACACACACACACACACACACGGATAAAAGCCCTGGTCAACTGCCCATTGATAAGTTCCTTTGATAAACGGTAACTCGTTCAACATTCCAAAATTCCAATTTCTTTTAAAAGTGATCTCTCTAGTAGAGAGCAGAAAATATTAATAACATTTATTAGCTTCATAACCCAGCATAGCATATTTCTAGCTGTTCAACTTGTCAAATCCATAGGAACAGTGTCTCTAGGTCTGTCTGTCTGTGTGTCTGTCTGTCTCTTTCTCTTTCTTTCTCTCTCTCTCTCTCTCTCTCTCTCTCTCTCTCTCTCTCTCTCTCTCTCTCTCTCTCTCTAATACCCATGACAATATGTCATAAATACAGTGAAAACAGGAAAAAATAATCATCGGACTCTCAGGCAAGAGAACGAGGAGAAAAAGGGGGATTATTGAGATAATTAACATCTTCCTTTAACTCTGCATTGTGTTCACGTCAACAGTTATCATTAAAGAGCGCACTGTAACGAAGTTCTGTATATACATATATATATATATATATATATATATATATATATATATATATATATATATATATATATATATATACTGCTGTATTACCTTCGGATTTCTGCTTAACATGACTACAAAATATATTCCACATTCTGCATGATCGACCTCTGCGTCACCGAATTTATCAGTGCGATGATTATTTTAATTCCCATGAATCAGGATGTTGGACTTTTACACAGTGTAGTGTTGAAGCCACGTTTCGAACCACAGTAGAGTTCCCAAATCTTCCTGAAATTTATTGGTATCCTCTTCCGAATTTATTAATCGACCTATACTTGTGTCAGAAGCGAATTTTCTCTCGTACAGGTTATCAGTGTGGAAGAGAAGGACACATGGCAATACTAGACATCCTTGTCAATGATTCCTAGTGCTACCCAGGTACCTTACTCTTCAACATGTCCGTATTATATACCATTTGTAACACGTAATTAATGTAGATTATTCACAAATAACCCACACAGAGGGTTTTAATTTTGACAACAGTCCAGAACGGAGGAAACCATCATTAGTTTCCTCTATTAAGAGGTTATTTCTGAACTGTTTCAGTCACTGTGTAGTAACTTTTGATCTTTACGCAGAATATGTTTTGAAATAGCCTATTGTGCAGACGAAACTACTTCTAAAAAACATTTCCAATTACTGTTTTTGTGTCTTTATTAGGTCAACAACTCGTCAGTATTGCTATGTCATCTACCGTTAAAGGGAGTCACAAATGTTGCAGGAAATTTAGTAAACCTCTGTATTCCAACATTTCTGTTTTTTTAATTTTTTTCTGTTTTGAAAAGCTATTTTCTAGGTTGAAGGTAGTTGCTTCTGTATTTTGTTCTTCATTTACTCCTTGATGTTAAAATATTCCATAGCGTCAAATGATATTTTGTTTTTGATTAGTCTGGTGTAGAAATTTAATTAGCTTCTCTGAGTAATTCGAAGATGTGCCATTTAGGGTACCCAAAGTAATTTAACAGAATCTTTGCTAATTTTTTACTTGCCTTGACTGGCCTTACGACTGTGGAAATTTCTGACGTTTGCTGTTTGAGTTGGTTTCCTGCATACTGTGAATGGAAGGTGATTAGTGTCTTTCCATTCAACTTAGAATCCTATAGATTGTGCTAGTTGGCTTAGCTCTGTGTAGAAAATGTCGAGGTTACAACAGTTGTCACCTTAGCAGTTGAAAAATGACATTGTCGTACCTGTTTCGTTTTTAGTGTGTGTGTGTGTGTGTGTGTGTGTGTGTGTGTGTGTGTGTGTGTGTGTGTGTGTGTGTGTGTGTGTGTGTGTGTGTGTGTGTGTGTGTGAGAGAGAGAGTGCCGAATAGGTAAAACTTGCGATTTGGGCTTAAATAGCAACGCTCTTCTTGCCGAATAAGACAAGCTAAAATTTGCGTATGTAATAATTTCACATAAATAATTCTGAACCTAACGAAAAAATATTTCATTGTGTTTGTTTATTATTAAATTACTGTAAACTTACCTAAATATATTTAGTTGGATAAAGGTTAATTAAACTGCGCTTGTTATAAGAACATGTAAGTTTTCTAAGGTTCTTTTGGTACAAAATTATTAATTTTTAACATTAACATAAATGAAAAAAAATATATCTTTAAACGTAAGAGAGAAAATTTTAGAAAGGACTTAATTTTGAACTAGTTCTTGCTAACTGACAAGTTTTACATATTTGGCACGGCGCATATATATATATATATATATATATATATATATATATATATATATATATATATATATATATATATATATATATATATATATATTAATTATTTAATAAATGTATGGAAGAGGGTAAGGTACCTAGGGATTGGCAGAGAGCATGCATAGTTCCTTTGTATAAAGGCAAAGGGGATAAAAGAGAGTGCAAAAATTATAGGGGGATAAGTCTGTTGAGTGTACCTGGTAAAGTGTATGGTAGAGTTATAATTGAAAGAATTAAGAGTAAGACGGAGAATAGGATAGCAGATGAACAAGGAGGCTTTAGGAAAGGTAGGGGGTGTGTGGACCAGGTGTTTGCAGTGAAACATATAAGTGAACAGTATTTAGATAAGGCTAAAGAGGTCTTTGTGGCATTTATGGATTTGGAAAAGGCGTATGACAGGGTGGATAGGGGGGCAATGTGGCAGATGTTGCAAGTGTATGGTGTAGGAGGTAGGTTACTGAAAGCAGTGAAGAGTTTTTACGAGGATAGTGAGGCTCAAGTTAGAGTATGTAGGAAAGAGGGAAATTTTTTCCCAGTAAAAGTAGGCCTTAGACAAGGATGTGTGATGTCACCGTGGTTGTTTAATATATTTATAGATGGGGTTGTAAGAGAAGTAAATGCGAGGGTCTTGGCAAGAGGCGTGGAGTTAAAAGATAAAGAATCACACACAAAGTGGGAGTTGTCACAGCTGCTCTTTGCTGATGACACTGTGCTCTTGGGAGATTCTGAAGAGAAGCTGCAGAGATTGGTGGATGAATTTGGTAGGGTGTGCAAAAGAAGAAAATTAAAGGTGAATACAGGAAAGAGTAAGGTTATGAGGATAACAAAAAGATTAGGTGATGAAAGATTGAATATCAGATTGGAGGGAGAGAGTATGGAGGAGGTGAACGTATTCAGATATTTGGGAGTGGACGTGTCAGCGGATGGGTCTATGAAAGATGAGGTGAATCATAGAATTGATGAGGGAAAAAGAGTGAGTGGTGCACTTAGGAGTCTGTGGAGACAAAGAACTTTGTCCTTGGAGGCAAAGAGGGGAATGTATGAGAGTATAGTTTTACCAAGCTCTTATATGGGTGTGAAGCGTGGGTGATGAATGTTGCAGCGAGGAGAAGGCTGGGGGCAGTGGAGATGTCATGTCTGAGGGCAATGTGTGGTGTGAATATAATGCAGAGAATTCGTAGTTTGGAAGTTAGGAGGAGGTGCGGGATTACCAAAACTGTTGTCCAGAGGGCTGAGGAAGGGTTGTTGAGGTGGTTCGGACATGTAGAGAGAATGGAGCGAAACAGAATGACTTCAAGAGTGTATCAGTCTGTAGTGGAAGGAAGGCGGGGTAGGGGTCGGCCTAGGAAAGGTTGGAGGGAGGGGGTAAAGGAGGTTTTGTGTGCGAGGGGCTTGGACTTCCAGCAGGCATGCATGAGCGTGTTTGATAGGAGTGAATGGAGACAAATGGTTTTTAATACTTGACGTGCTGTTGGAGTGTGAGCAAAGTAACATTTATGAAGGGGTTCAGGGAAACCGGCAGGCCGGACTTGAGTCCTGGAGATGGGAAGTACAGTGCCTGCACTCTGAAGGAGGGGTGTTAATGTTGCAGTTTAAAAACTGTAGTGTAAAGCACCCTTCTGGCAAGACAGTGATGGAGTAAATGATGGTGAAAGTTTTTCTTTTTCGGGCCACCCTGCCTTGGTGGGAATCGGCCAGTGTGATAATAAAATAAAAAATAATATATATATATATATATATATATATATATATATATATATATATATATATATATATATATATATATATATATATATATGGGTTCTTTGTAATAATCATATGTTGGTGGTAGTGAATGATAATTTGAGGAGTCAGGGACGTCGTTAACGAGTTGGAAAGAGATGCACGATTATACTTAACGCTGGTCATGAGATAGTGAAAGTTATGAGTCCGGGCCGGCCATGCCTTTCTCTCTCTCTCTCTTTCTCTCTCTCTCTCTCTCTCTCTCTCTCTCTCTCTCTCTCTCTCTCTCTCTCTCTCTCTCTCTCTCTCTTCGACCTCTCTTCCTCCTCCTCTTTATCAATCATCTTCTTCTTCTTATGACCAGAGCTTTGGTAAGATGGGTAAGAAAGAAGGATGGGTAAGGATAGAAATATTGGAAAAGGGTGGGAGGGGGGAGAGAGGTAGGATATAAAAGATATGTGGCCCAACCACTTTGGTGTAGTTTAAAAAGTGTATGTGGAATAATAAAATATTCTTGAAGGGGTATAATACTAACCCATCAGAGTCACATAGATATAACAGATATATAAGTACATGACTCTGAATTGGTAGTAAATATACAAGTTGCAATTGCTTTTTTTTTTTTTTTTTTTTTTTTTTTTTTTTTTTTTTTGCGATTGCACAACGGATATTTAAACGACAATGAAGGCAATAATTTTCTGGCCAGTTTATAAAGAATTACTTGACACATTAGCTTCTTACAAGGTGGTGTCCCGCCATAGTAAATGTAGCATAATTTTAACAGTAGAATGTTATACAAGATGTCTCCCTAATTGGGGGCGATGATTTTCTTAGTAAACATAGAAGGGTTCTGGTGTTACCCAATCATCTTCATCTGCAGGGAGGTTGCTCAAGATCATTGGTCGATGGTAATCGTCTTTATGGATAAAACGACGGACCCTCTGTGGGAGAGTCATTCTTTGAGTCCTGTGAGGAGTATTGATGATATAATCCGTGGTATTTTCAACTTGGAGAGGATGTTCTCTATCTGACATGTAGAGTTCCTGCATTGCATAGAGTTGTTTCTTCTTCAGGGTGTCAAGGGGTACATTTAAGGCATCAATATCTTGTTGTACGTGTAAATCTGCCATTTTAACTCTGTCTCTCCTCCTGGTGCCCGCAATGAAGTGGAGAGCTCTATTCTGGACCCGTTGCAACCGTAGTATGTTGGTCTTTGTTGTTAATGACATTGGGACACATGGGTATTCAAGTATAGGTCTTATTATAATTTTATACAGATGTTTTTTGACATGTGAAGGGGCTTGATTAAATCTAAAGAGACTGTTAAGACCGGCTTTGGCTATGTTGATCTTTTTATTTACATGAGATGTTGAGTGGAGCAGCCTGTCTATTTCATATCCCAAGATCTTGTTAGGGTTTCTAATGGCTACAGGTGTACCTCTGATGGAGATACCCCCTTTATCTTCGATGGTTGATGCAAAACATCCTATCGTGCTAACAAGGACTTTGTCAGGGTTAGTCGTAATTCTCCATTTCTTTTCCCAATTAGATGTTCGACGAAGTTCAATATTCATTTTTTCTATGACTCTCTCATACTTGTATTTTCCTGTTACCGGAGTTGATGAGACGACATGGATAACATCATCTGCAAATTGCGTTATAATTGTATCATTAAACTCTGGTTGAGGAAGGTCATTCACATAAATGTTGAATAGAATTGGACTAAGACAAGAACCTTGTGGGACACCAGCTGTCGGTATAAAAGGCTCTGTCGACCTGCCTTGAAAGGTGGGAATGATTTTTCTTTGAGTTAAGAAGTTATATATTAATCTGAGAAAGGTCCAGTTATGGTCTGGTAGGTCAATAAGTTTGTATATAAGACCATCATGCCATAAGCTATCAAAAGCTTTATGAACATCTCTGGTGGCAATTAGGGCAAGATTGCCCTGATGTTTTAGACTTGCTACAGTATCGAAAATAATATTTATTGCATGATGGGTACCTCTATGTGTTCTAAAGCCAAATTGTTTTTCAGTAAAAAGGTGATTAAACTCCATATAGTAGTTCAGTCTGTTGGAAATGATCTTCTCAAGAACTTTCCCAGTGACTTCAAGTAAAGATATAGGTCTATAGTTCCCTGGTTGATGGATGTCTTTATTGGGCTTAGCAAGAAAGATCATCCTAGCAGTCTTAAAAACAACTGGAAAATGTCCTGAGGCCAAGATGGCATTAAAGATATTAACCAAAGACTGTTTACAATTTCTGGGTAGGAACTTTATTTGTTTCATTGTTATTCCAGAGAGACCAGGGGCTCTATTTCGCATTCTTCCAATAACCTGACTCATCTCGAGTAATGTAATAGGTCTAGTAAGCAGGTGGGCATCTTCAAGAGTTGATGTATCGATGGAAGGTAGTGGTTGTAGATCATCTAAATTCTCATCTCTCCATTCATTTACCAACTGATAGTGATTATTGTTAAATCGACGACTGTTATTGTGGGAGAGAATTTTCTCCCATACATCACCCATCAAATTAGCCTGGTCCTGTGGATCATCAAGTTTAATCTCAACATCTTCATCATCCTCGTCAGTGAAGGTATGAATTAGGTAGTTAGGAGCCTTGTGCTTTGCCCCTAAAAGCTGTCGGATCTTACTCCAAAATTTTGCTGGCTCACGTTTATACTGATTAGCTTGGAGAACTAGCAATTTCCATAAGTCACGTTTGTGATGACTAATCCTGTTAATTAATTCTTGCCTTAATCCGTGCAATGTAGCTACTGTTGGTTGTCGCGTTTGAAGATGCCTTCGACATTCTGTTTGATAATTTCTCAAAGCGTCTTTAATAAGATGCATTAGTAGCATCAGTTATTCGATTGTGAAGGGACCTGATCGCGTCGTCAATTGCAGTGGAAGGTAGATTTTCCAACGACACAATTTCATCGTCACCCAGAAATGCCCTCATCCCCTCCCTACCTACCTTCTTCGTAAGCTAGTGTAAGTTTTCCTAAGATGTTAAAGCACTAATTAGCTCTGTCTCTCTCTCTTTCTCTGTCTTTCTCACCCATCCCAATATTTCACACACAAAAGCATGCGAAAAGTAAGAAACACAGAACCGTCCCCCCAAATATATATATATTTTTTTTATTTTTTTATTATCACACTGGCCGATTCCCACCAAGGCAGGGTGGCCCAAAAAAGAAAAACTTTCACCATCATTCACTCCATCACTGTCTTGCCAGAAGGGTGCTTTACACTACAGTTTTTAAACTGCAACATTAACACCCCTCCTTCAGAGTGCAGGCACTGTACTTCCCATCTCCAGGACTCAAGTCCGGCCTGCCGGTTTCCCTGAATCCCTTCATAAATGTTACTTTGCTCACACTCCAACAGCACGTCAAGTATTAAAAACCATTTGTCTCCATTCACTCCTATCAAACACGCTCATGCATGCCTGCTGGAAGTCCAAGCCCCTCGCTCACAAAACCTCCTTTACCCCCTCCCTCCAACCTTTCCTAGGCCGACCCCTACCCCGCCTTCCTTCCACTACAGACTGATACACTCTTGAAGTCATTCTGTTTCGCTCCATTCTCTCTACATGTCCGAACCACCTCAACAACCCTTCCTCAGCCCTCTGGACAACAGTTTTGGTAATCCCGCACCTCCTCCTAACTTCCAAACTACGAATTCTCTGCATTATATTCACACCACACATTGCCCTCAGACATGACATCTCCACTGCCTCCAGCCTTCTCCTCGCTGCAACATTCATCACCCAAGCTTCACACCCATATAAGAGCGTTGGTAAAACTATACTCTCATACATTCCCCTCTTTGCCTCCAAGGACAAAGTTCTTTGTCTCCACAGACTCCTAAGTGCACCACTCACTCTTTTTCCCTCATCAATTCTATGATTCACCTCATCTTTCATAGACCCATCCGCTGACACGTCCACTCCCAAATATCTGAATACGTTCACCTCCTCCATACTCTCTCCCTCCAATCTGATATTCAATCTTTCATCACCTAATCTTTTTGTTATCCTCATAACCTTACTCTTTCCTGTATTCACCTTCAATTTTCTTCTTTTGCACACCCTACCAAATTCATCCACCAATCTCTGCAACTTCTCTTCAGAATCTCCCAAGAGCACAGTGTCATCAGCAAAAAGCAGCTGTGACAACTCCCACTTTGTGTGTGATTCTTTATCTTTTAACTCCACGCCTCTTGCCAAGACCCTCGCATTTACTTCTCTTACAACC
>NC_091347.1:14044841-14114841 GCF_038502225.1 Cherax quadricarinatus | reverse complement strand
CTCTTTTCTTCCCTGTCTCCTTTCCTCTATCCTTCCCCCCCCCCTCTCTCTCTCTTCCCCCCTTCCTCTTCGCTACTAAACCTGTGTTTGGAAATAAAACATTTGCCCGAGATAAAGTCTGAAAAACACCAGTGTTTATATTATAGCTCCTTGAAGGGAGGTTTACCTTCATGCCGGTGAGAAGCTGTTGATCCAAGGAATTGGATATTCTCTTCTTTGAATCGAATCCGATCGTATCGTATTTCCCAGGTGCTCTATGAGAGAGGAAGTTTAGACAAATAGAGAAAACTTCCTACATTTAGTTAGAAGTGACCACAATGATAAAGTAACCTAGGATTGGGAGAGAGAGAGAGAGAGAGAGAGAGAGAGAGAGAGAGAGAGAGAGAGAGAGAGAGAGAGAGAGAGAGAGAGAGAGAGAGAGAGAGAGAGAGAGAATGAATTTATGGGTACAGAATGTCGTGGAAGGAGGAAAATAACATACAGGTACCACTATATTTGGTGGAACTGACATCATAGCTTGTGAATATGTGAGAACCACCAGTTTCCTGAATGTGTAACACTGTGAAGAAGCTCTGGGTGTTCTGTAATGATTCAGCATATTCAATTCTATTTACGTATCAGTTCTAAACAGAATTTAATAGGTTAGGTTAGGTTCGTCAGGAAACAGGACAAATGTTTCCTGACGCGGGTCTTAGTCAGATGATGACCCGCCTTTGGAGCTTTTGGTCATCTGACCGAGGCCTTCCGCTGGCTTACCGGTCCACCCCTTTAAAAATTATGGTCATTTATAACCATTGTTGATAATTGTAATTATTCAGCACATTCAATGCTGTTTAGAACTACGTACATATGTATGAAAATATGATCTGTCGTATCTTGACATTAGTCTGTCGAATTCGCTCAGTATATGACGGAACTGTTGGTTCTTATTAAGCCTGTTAAGTTCCTCATTGGTTTATAGTGAGCTTTGGGGGTTGGGAGATTAAAAAGACTTTTAGCCTAATCCATTTAGTAATATCCAGCCAAGAATTAATGAAAAATTCTTTTATTCTTAAATGTAAAACCAAACTCGAGAAGATACCATAGCCATCCAGCCCTTTAAATCCATCCTGCATGTGCAGGAAGACACAATCAGCCATACCCAGCCTCCTTCTCGCCTGTGTATAGCATCAAATGGAATCAAGGACACTCCCTTACCATCTGCAGCTGGAATTTAAGACACTCCCTCACTATCTGCAGCTGGAATGCAGGAAACTTCCTCACCATCTAGAGCTGGAATTCAGGACACTCCCACTATTTGCAGCTGGAATCCAGGACATTCCCTCACCATCTGCAGCTGGAACCAAGATGTGTCCTGATGGAACCCAGGACACATCCTCACCATCAACAGTATCTCGGTGACTACCCTAAATACCCCAAATAGAGAGATTAAATACGCATCAGTCAAATAGTTACAAACATGGTCAGTATTTATTAACATAAATAAAGTGTAATGAGCAAATACCAATACTCAATAATAACCCACATGGATCTGGGTAGGCTCTGGGATCCCATTCAGCAGAAGAGGATCCGAAAAGGAGGATCCCATAAGGGGGTCGAAATATACAGAATTTCTGTTTCCACGCGGCAGTTCGAATGAGATAATTTAAATATTCAAGAGAAATAATTTTAAGGTCGGTTATTCTAGTTAGTTAATTCGGCAAAGCAACTTGATGCATAGACAATATCCACATAGCATGTACAGTTACGGTTTTAGAGCTCCCCCACAATGAAAGATTAATAATAATAATTGTAATTATATCAATAACAAAGCAATAATAATTATAACAATAATAATACAGTAAATAATAACAGCAGTAATAATAATAATAATAATAATAATAATAATAATAATAATAATAATAATATCCTAATGTAATAATTTCCTAATCATACAGAATGCGTAATGTATTTTCGTTAATAAACTCGTACTGTTCTCCAGTGAAGTCTCTTCTGTAATTTTCTGTGAAATATTAAAAAAAACATATACAGTGTCCATCTCAGGCGGTCAAAATTAACATCCGAAGCTCCAGATGTACTTAATAGGGCTAATATTTGTGAGAGTGACTGTTCCTGGGGGTCAGCTAAGGTCAGTTATCAAAATTTAACCTTCCAAAAATATGACTTTCCAAGAAAGTGACTTTCCAAAAAACTGACCTTTCAAAGTGACTTTACAAATGCGTTATCTTAAGTGACCTCCCAAGTGACCTCCCAGATAAGTGATGGAAATAAGTGACTCCCAAATTAACATAATATTAGATATTTTCTCAATCAGGATGCAAGTACATTTGACTCGGCCTTTTTTAATAACATCGTTACTAAAAATACATCACAGAAAACGAACATATATATGCAATCTAGGTGGGACTACACTAGTCTTGACCCTTAGCTGTTAGACAAGTTAGTAAGTTTATGTAGGTACAGATAAGTATAAACACAGTTAAACAGATTATCAGACATATAACATGTGTGTAAATTACCTATGATAACCCCGAAAAAAGTCAGTCATTTAGCGTTGAACTACACAGATTAAAAAAAATAAAAGTGAGGTATTTCTCTTTAGACTCGCCAATGTTGACATTAAATCAGCTGTTTAAGTGTACGCATATCACCACTTTGTTTTTGAGTTTAATTAAAGGAGATTTATACGAGACTTTTAAATAGACGACGTTTCGGTTTAGTAGGTGCTTTATCTGGTCATTGGTAGATAAAGTATTGTTTAGGGCGAAACGTCTTCTGAGGAAAAAGTTCTCTCTCCTACATGTTTTTCACTTTCCTGGATTCCCGGCTACTCTCAGATATTTATTTATTTTATTTATTTAATTTATTTATCGCTCTCTCTCTCTCTCTCTCTAAACATACAATTTGATTATCTTACATTTTTTCACAAGTTTCGTATCATACAACTTAAGTTCAAACAGGACATCAAAAATGAAATGTGCTTTCCAGGCATCTTTTAGTAATAATTTTTTTAGTGAAACAAAGAAGTTAACATTATAAATAATGTGCAAAAACAACCACGGGGCCTTTCGTGTTGCAATAACACATCAGGAGCTTGCAATGTTGCAGAAAAGAGGAAGTCCAAGAAAATGCGTTCAGAGGAACCGTCTTTGCTCGCTGTATTTTCTTGGACTTCCTCCTCTTTCCTGCAACATTGCAAGCTCCTGACGTGCTAATAACTCCCCCCGTTGATTTTTTCCTTCTTGTGTCGCTTGCTAGCAATTTTTGCATAATATATATGTCGTGACGAATAGGCAAAACTGGTTCAGAATGATTTTTGCGAAATTATTGCAAACACAAATTTTAGCTTGCCTTATTTGGGAAGATGAGCGTTGCTATTTAAGCCAAAATCGCAAGTTTTACCTATTGGGCACGAAATTATATATATATATATATTTTATTATTATTTTATTATCACACCGGCCGATTCCCACCAAGGCTGGGTGGCCCGAAAAAGAAAAACTTTCACCATCATTCACTCCATCACTGTCTTGCCAGAAGGGTGCTTTACACTACAGTTTTTAAACTGCAACATTAACACCCCTCCTTCAGAGTGCAGGCACTGTACTTCCCATCTCCAGGACTCAAGTCCGGCCTGCCGGTTTCCCTGAATCCCTTCATAAATGTTACTTTGCTCACACTCCAACAGCACGTCAAGTATTAAAAACCATTTGTCTCCATTCACTCCTATCAAACACGCTCACGCATGCCTGCTGGAAGTCCAAGCCCCTCGCACACAAAACCTCCTTTACCCCCTCCCTCCAACCCTTCCTAGGCCGACCCCTACCCCGCCTTCCTTCCACTACAGACTGATACACTCTTGAAGTCATTCTGTTTCGCTCCATTCTCTCTACATGTCCGAACCACCTCAACAACCCTTCCTCAGCCCTCTGGACAACAGTTTTGGTAATCCCGCACCTCCTCCTAACTTCCAAACTACGAATTCTCTGCATTATATTCACACCACACATTGCCCTCAGACATGACATCTCCACTGCCTCCAGCCTTCTCCTCGCTGCAACATTCATCACCCACGCTTCACACCCATATAAGAGAGTTGGTAAAACTATACTCTCATACATTCCCCTCTTTGCCTCCAAGGACAAAGTTCTTTGTCTCCACAGACTCCTAAGTGCACCACTCACTCTTTTTCCCTCATCAATTCTATGATTCACCTCATCTTTCATAGACCCATCCGCTGACACGTCCACTCCCAAATATCTGAATACGTTCACCTCCTCCATACTCTCTCCCTCCAATCTGATATTCAATCTTTCATCACCTAATCTTTTTGTTATCCTCATAACCTTACTCTTTCCTGTATTCACCTTTAATTTTCTTCTTTTGCACACCCTACCAAATTCATCCACCAATCTCTGCAACTTCTCTTCAGAATCTCCCAAGAGCACAGTGTCATCAGCAAAGAGCAGCTGTGACAACTCCCACTTTGTGTGTGATTCTTTATCTTTTAACTCCACGCCTCTTGCCAAGACCCTCGCATTTACTTCTCTTACAACCCCATCTATAAATATATTAAACAACCACGGTGACATCACACATCCTTGTCTAAGGCCTACTTTTACTGGGAAAAAATTTCCCTCTTTCCTACATACTCTAACTTGAGCCTCACTATCCTCGTAAAAACTCTTCACTGCTTTCAGTAACCTACCTCCTACACCATACACTTGCAACATCTGCCACATTGCCCCCCTATCCACCCTGTCATACGCCTTTTCCAAATCCATAAATGCCACAAAGACCTCTTTAGCCTTATCTAAATACTGTTCACTTATATGTTTCACTGTAAACACCTGGTCCACACACCCCCTACCTTTCCTAAAGCCTCCTTGTTCATCTGCTATCCTATTCTCCGTCTTACTCTTAATTCTTTCAATTATAACTCTACCATACACTTTACCAGGTACACTCAACAGACTTATCCCCCTATAATTTTTGCACTCTCTTTTATCCCCTTTGCCTTTATACAAAGGAACTATGCATGCTCTCTGCCAATCCCTAGGTACCTTACCCTCTTCCATACATTTATTAAATAATTGCACCAACCACTCCAAAACTATATCCCCACCTGCTTTTAACATTTCTATCTTTATCCCATCAATCCCGGCTGCCTTACCCCCTTTCATTTTACCTACTGCCTCACGAACTTCCCCCACACTCACAACTGGCTCTTCCTCACTCCTACAAGATGTTATTCCTCCTTGCCCTATACACGAAATCACAGCTTCCCTATCTTCATCAACATTTAACAATTCCTCAAAATATTCCTTCCATCTTCCCAATACCTCTAACTCTCCATTTAATAACTCTCCTCTCCTATTTTTAACTGACAAATCCATTTGTTCTCTAGGCTTTCTTAACTTGTTAATCTCACTCCAAAACTTTTTCTTATTTTCAACAAAATTTGTTGATAACATCTCACCCACTCTCTCATTTGCTCTCTTTTTACATTGCTTCACCACTCTCTTAACTTCTCTCTTTTTCTCCATATACTCTTCCCTCCTTGCATCACTTCTACTTTGTAAAAACTTCTCATATGCTAACTTTTTCTCCCTTACTACTCTCTTTACATCATCATTCCACCAATCACTCCTCTTCCCTCCTGCACCCACTTTCCTGTAACCACAAACTTCTGCTGAACACTCTAACACTACATTTTTAAACCTACCCCATACCTCTTCGACCCCATTGCCTATGCTCTCATTAGCCCATCTATCCTCCAATAGCTGTTTATATCTTACCCTAACTGCCTCCTCTTTTAGTTTATAAACCTTCACCTCTCTCTTCCCTGATGCTTCTATTCTCCTTGTATCCCATCTACCTTTTACTCTCAGTGTAGCTACAACTAGAAAGTGATCTGATATATCTGTGGCCCCTCTATAAACATGTACATCCTGAAGTCTACTCAACAGTCTTTTATCTACCAATACATAATCCAACAAACTACTGTCATTTCGCCCTACATCATATCGTGTATACTTATTTATCCTCTTTTTCTTAAAATATGTATTACCTATAACTAAACCCCTTTCTATACAAAGTTCAATCAAAGGGCTCCCATTATCATTTACACCTGGCACCCCAAACTTACCTACCACACCCTCTCTAAAAGTTTCTCCTACTTTAGCATTCAAGTCCCCTACCACAATTACTCTCTCACTTGGTTCAAAGGCTCCTATACATTCACTTAACATCTCCCAAAATCTCTCTCTCTCCTCTGCATTCCTCTCTTCTCCAGGTGCATACACGCTTATTATGACCCACTTCTCACATCCAACCTTTACTTTAATCCACATAATTCTTGAATTTACACATTCATATTCTCTTTTCTCCTTCCATAACTGATCATTTAACATTACTGCTACCCCTTCCTTTGCTCTAACTCTCTCAGATACTCCAGATTTAATCCCATTTATTTCCCCCCACTGAAACTCTCCTACCCCCTTCAGCTTTGTTTCGCTTAGGGCCAGGACATCCAACTTCTTTTCATTCATAACATCAGCAATCATCTGTTTCTTGTCATCCGCACTACATCCACGCACATTTAAGCAACCCAGTTTTATAAAGTTTTTCTTCTTCTCTTTTTTAGTAATTGTATACAGGAGAAGGGGTTACTAGCCCATTGCTCCCGGCATTTTAGTCGCCTCATACGACACGCATGGCTTACGGAGGAAAGATTCTTTTCCACTTCCCCATGGACAATAGAAGAAATAAAAAAGAACAAGAGCTATTTAGAAAAAGGAGAAAAGCCTAGATGTATGTATATATATATATGCATGTGCGTGTCTGTGAAGTGTGACCAAAGTGTAAGTAGGAGTAGCAAGATATCCCTGTTATCTTAGCGTGTTTATGAGACAGAAAAAGAAACCAGCAATCCTACCATCATGCAAAACAATTACAGGTTTTTGTTTCACAGTCATCTGGCAGGACGGTAGTACTTCCCTGGGTGGTTGCTGTCTACCAACCTACTACCTATATATATATATATATATATATATATATATATATATATATATATATATATATATATATATATATATATATATATATATATATATATATGTCGTGCCGAATAGGCAGAACTTGCGATCTTGGCTTAAATAGCAACGCTCATCTTGCCATATAGGACAAACGAAAATTTACGTATGCAATAATTTCGCCAAGATCATTCTGAACCTAACGAAAAAAATATATTTCACTGTGTTTGTTTAATATTAAATTATAAATTATTGTAAATAAATCTAAAATATATTTAGTTGGGTTAGGCTAAAATAAATTTTTCTTCTTATAATAAGGTTAGGTAAGTTTTCTAAGATTCTTTTGGTGCAAAATTATAAATTTTTACATCAACATTTATGAAAAAAATATATCTATAAACGTATAAGAGAAAATTTCAGAAAGGACTTAATTTTAAATGAGTTCTTGCTAATTGACCAGTTTTACATATTCGGCACGACATATATATATATATATATATATATATATATATATATATATATTATATATATATATATATATATATATATATATATATATATATATATATATATATATATATATTCGTATTCACGTAATGTATATTGGTTACAAGGAGTACTTGAAGGATTTAATTATCATCTCCCCTGTTTATAAGACGGCAAGTAGAACAGGGATTCTGCTGAAAAGTAAAACATTGAACGATGTCGGTTTCGTCCTGTGACAGGACAGCAGCACCTCCCAGGGTAGTTGTTACCGTCCTGTGACAGGACAGCAGCACCTCCCAGGGTAGTTGCTACTATCCTGTGACAGGACAGCAGCACCTCCCAGGGTAGTTGTTACCGTCCTGTGACAGGACAGCAGCACCTCCCAGGGAAGTTGTTACCGTCCTGTGACAGGACAGCAGCACCTCCCAGGGTAGTTGCTACCGTCCTGTGAAAGACAGCAGCACCTCCCAGGGTAGTTGTTACCGTCCTGTGACAGGACAGCAGCACCTCCCAGGGTAGTTGTTACCATCCTGTGACAGGACAGCAGCACCTCCCAGGGTAGTTGTTACCATCCTGTGACAGGACAGCAGCACCTCCCAGGGTAGTTGCTACCGTCCTGTGATAGGACAGCAGCACCTCCCAGGGTAGTTGCTACCGCCCTGTGACAGGACGGCAGCACCTCCCAGGATGGTTGCTACACCCTGTGACAGGACGGCAGCACCTCCAAGGGAAGTTGCTACCGTCCTGTGACAGGACAACAGCACCTCCCAGGGTAGTTGCTACCGTCCTGTGACAGGACAGCAGCACCTCCCAGGGTAGTTGCTACCGCCCTGTGACAGGACGGCAGCACCTCCCAGGATGGTTGCTACACCCTGTGACAGGACGGCAGCACCTCCAAGGGAAGTTGCTACCGTCCTGTGACAGGACAACAGCACCTCCCAGGGTAGTTGCTACCGTCCTGTGACAGGACAGCAGCACCTCCCAGGGTAGTTGCTACCGTCCTGTGACAGGACAGCAGCACCTACCAGGGTAGATGCTACCGTCCTGTGACAGGACAGCAGCACCTCCCAGGGTAGTTGCCACCGTCCTGTGACAGGACAGCAGCACCTCACAGGGTAGTTGCTACCGTCCTGTGACAGGACAGCAGCACCTCCCAGGGTAGTTGCTACCGCCCTGCGACAGGACGGCAGCACCTCCAAGGGAAGTTGCTACCGTTCTGTGACAGGACAGCAGCACCTCCCAGGGTAGTTGCTACCGTCCTGTGACAGGACGGCAGCACCTCCCAGGGAAGTTGCTACCGTCCTGTGGCACGACAGCAGCACCTCCCAGGGTAGTTGATACCGCCCTGTGACAGGACAGCAGCACCTCCCAGTGTAGTTGCTACCGTCCTGTGATAGGACAGCAGCACCTCCCAGGGTAGTTGCTACCGCCCTGTGACAGGACGGCAGCACCTCCCAGGATGGTTGCTACCGCCCTGTGACAGGACGGCAGCACCTCCAAGGGAAGTTGCTACCGTCCTGTGACAGGACAGCAGCACCTCCCAGGGTAGTTGCTACCGTCCTGTGACAGGACAGCAGCACCTCCCAGGGTAGTTGCCACCGTCCTGTGACAGGACAGCAGCACCTCCCAGGGTAGTTGCTACCGTCCTGTGACAGGACAGCAGCACCTCCCAGGGTAGTTGCTACCGCCCTGCGACAGGACGGCAGCACCTCCAAGGGAAGTTGCTACCGTTCTGTGACAGGACAGCAGCACCTCCCAGGGTAGTTGCTACCGTCCTGTGACAGGACAGCAGCACCTCCCAGGGTAGTTGCTACCGCCCTGCGACAGGACGGCAGCACCTCCAAGGGAAGTTGCTACCGTTCTGTGACAGGACAGCAGCACCTCCCAGGGTAGTTGCTACCGTCCTGTGACAGGACAGCAGCACCTCCCAGGGTAGTTGCTACCGCCCTGCGACAGGACGGCAGCACCTCCAAGGGAAGTTGCTACCGTTCTGTGACAGGACAGCAGCACCTCCCAGGGAAGTTGCTACCGTCCTGTGGCACGACAGCAGCACCTCCCAGGGTAGTTGCTACCGCCCTGTGACAGGACAGCAGCACCTCCCAGTGTAGTTGCTACCGTCCTGTGATAGGACAGCAGCACCTCCCAGGGTAGTTGCTACCGCCCTGTGACAGGACGGCAGCACCTCCCAGGATGGTTGCTACCGCCCTGTGACAGGACGGCAGCACCTCCCAGGGAAGTTGCTACCGTCCTGTGGCACGACAGCAGCACCTCCAAGGGAAGTTGCTACCGTCCTGTGACAGGACAGCAGCACCTCCAAGGGTAGTTGCTACCGTCCTGTGACAGGACAGCAGCACCTCCCAGGGTAGATGCTACCGTCCTGTGACAGGACAGCAGCACCTCCCAGGGTAGTTGCTACCGTCCTGTGACAGGACAGCAGCACCTCCCAGGGTAGTTGCTACCGTCCTGTGACAGGACAGCAGCACCTCCCAGGGTAGTTGCTACCGTCCTGTGACAGGACAGCAGCACCTCCCAGGGTAGATGCTACCGTCCTGTGACAGGACAGCAGCACCTCCCAGGGTAGATGCTACCGTCCTGTGACAGGACAGCAGCACCTCCCAGGGTAGTTGCTACCGTCCTGTGACAGGACAGCAGCACCTCCCAGGGTAGTTGCTACCGTCCTGTGACAGGACAGCAGCACCTCCCAGGGTAGTTGTTACCGTCCTGTGACAGGACAGCAGCACCTCCCAGGGTAGATGCTACAGTCCTGTGACAGGACAGCAGCACCTCCCAGGGTAGTTGCTACCGTCCTGTGACAGGACAGCAGCACCTCCCAGGGTAGTTGCTACCGTCCTGTGACAGGACAGCAGCACCTCCCAGGGTAGTTGCTACCGTCCTGTGACAGGACAGCAGCACCTCCCATGGTAGTTGCTACCGTCCTGTAACAGGACAGCAGCACCTCCCAGGGTAGTTGTTACCGTCCTGTGACAGGACAGCAGCACCTCCCAGGGTAGTTGTTACCGTCCTGTGACAGGACAGCAGCACCTCCCAGGGTAGTTGTTACCGTCCTGTGACAGGACAGCAGCACCTCCCAGGGTATTAGGTAAGACACATATGTAACAGTTAGGTATCTTTATTATGAAACGTTTCGCCTACACAGTAGGCTTCTTCAGTCAAGTACAGAAAAGTTGATAGAAGCAGAAGATACTTGAAGACGATGTAATCAGTCCATCACCCTTAAAGTTTTGAGGTGGTCAGTCCCTCAGTCTGGAGAAGAGCATTGTTCCATAGTATGAAACAATATGGAGATGAAGTGACAGGATGGAGCTTTTTATAGCGCCAAGAGGTGAGACGTAGGCCACTAGGAGAGGTAAGAACTCAGATGTTGAGAGGTCAGGTCCCTCTCAAATCCAGCCGCTCTCACTAGTGGAAGTTGTCGAAGTTGATTGCAGGTCTGTACCAAGATACCCTTGTGTTGCAGTGTCTGACAGATTGAACATTAAAATGGTATAAAATACCGACAGGTTGTTAGGTAAGACACATATGCAACAGTTAGGTATCTTTATTATGAAACGTTTCGCCTACACAGTAGGCTTCTTCAGTCAAGTACAGAAAAGTTGATAGAAGCAGAAGATATCTTGGTACAGACCTGCAATCAACTTCGACAACTTCCACTAGTGAGAGCGGCTGGATTTGAGAGGGACCTGACCTCTCAACATCTGAGTTCTTACCTCTCCTAGTGGCCTACGTCTCACCTCTTGGCGCTATAAAAAGCTCCATCCTGTCACTTCATCTCCATATTGTTTCATACTATGGAACAATGCTCTTCTCCAGACTGAGGGACTGACCACCTCAAAACTTTAAGGGTGATGGACTGATTACATCGTCTTCAAGTATCTTCTGCTTCTATCAACTTTTCTGTACTTGACTGAAGAAGCCTACTGTGTAGGCGAAACGTTTCATAATAAAGATACCTAACTGTTGCATATGTGTCTTACCTAACAACCTGTCGGTATTTTATACCATTGTAATGTTCAACCTCCCAGGGTAGTTGTTACCGTCCTGTGACAGGACAGCAGCACCTCCCAGGGAAGTTGCTACCGTCCTGTGACAGGACAGCAGCACCTCCCAGGGTAGTTGTTACCATCCTGTGACAGGACAGCAGCACCTCCCAGGGTAGTTGCTACAGTCATTTTCAGTCAAATTTGAACATAAATCATCCTTAAACATGCTTAAAAAAGTCATCTTCATTATTGTTTAGTGTCGTCACTCATGTTCAAACTCACGTCATCTTCATCCCGTCTAAACATACGTCACCTTCACTCCTGTTTAAAGACAAATTCACTTTCACTCCTGCTTAAAGACAAGTTCACCTTCACTCCTGTTTAAAGACAAGTCACCTTCACTCTTGTTTAAAGACAAGTCACCTTCACTCCTATTTAAAGACAAGTCACCTTCACTGCTGCTTAAACAATTCATAATTCCACTTATTTGCACGTCATTTTCCTTCATGTTTAAATGCAAGTCATCTTCACTCATGTTCATACCCATCTTACTCCATCACAAATGTAAATTCTTCTCCTATCTTTATTTTCTCTCCAAAATTCATCGTCTCTCGCTATTCACTTAATATTCAAGTCACTTAAAATTACCTAAATTTATGTCTTATTCTGTTCCCTACAATTTTCTTCCTTTAAATTTTGTAAGTATTATACTTTCCGTAGTCGGGTTTTTTAAATTAATCCAGTTGTAATATTCGGTACTCAGCTTTCGGAAGCTAAAATGGGTTATCCGTAAGCTATATCCGATTAACTGTCAGTTATAATCGGTTATCTGGAAGTTATATTCGATTATCCGACGGTTCTCCTCGGTTATATGATAGTTGTAGTCAGTTATCTGGAAATATATTCGGTTATCCGGCAGTTATGATAATTGACCAGGTGGTTATCTTTGGGTATCCTTCAGTTATCTTACGTTATTGGCCTTCGTATTATCAATTATTATTATAATCAAGGGGGAAGCGCTAAACCCGGAGGATTATACAGCGCCTGGGGGGGGGGATGTGGAAGGTATTCAGGCTTAATTCGGGGAACTGGAGCACAGATCCAATTCCCTAAATCAAGAGCCCCTCACCAACATCAAGCATCCTCTTACATCTGGTTATTGGTAATCTCCGATTTTTCATTTTGTGGGGCACGAGGTGACAGGAGAAACGACGATAAGAAGTTGGGTGTTTAAGGAAACGACAAAAGTCGTAGAGCTGTCAGAAAGTACTTTTTCAGTCATGAGGAAGTAGCAGAGGCCGATATCCTTACCAAGTTTTAAGATATACAATTAACCGGTATATAGAAGAGAGGAGCTTACGGCGACGTTTCGGTCCGACTTGGGCCATTTACAAAGTCACGGTATTGTGCCTTTTTTTTTTTTGGAAAAATTTAGACACATGTGCAACATCTGGGTATCTTTATTGTAGACGTTTCGCCAAGCAGTGGCTTTATCAATACAAATTCTAGGACATGATTAGAAGACAATAGAACTATATACAAATGGTGAGATAATCAGTCTCTCAACCTTGAAGTTGGTGTTAAGAGCACCGTGGTCGTGAAGATTCTGGGCCACAGGCAAGAAGGCTGCTGCTTTTATACTGGCGGAAGATGGGGGGCATAGTCGCTGGTGGGTGGGAATCCCCAGTGGAAGTAGGTCATACCCGAGGCACGGGTTAGTGGTGGTGGTAGTAGTAGTAATCGTCACAGTAGTAGTAGTTGTAGTAGTAGTAGTAGCAGCAGCTATGAAGAGGTAATGTGGATGTCCTCTGAACCAAGATTCCGTGATGTTGAAGTGTCTGACAAGTTGTATATGAACGGTATACAATACCGACAAGTTGAAAAATTTAGACATATGTGCAACATCTGGGTATCTTTATTGTAGACGTTTCGCCAACCAGTGGCTTTATCAATACAATACTTGTCGGTATTGTATACCGTTCATGTACACCTTTTTTTGTTATTTGTTACCAACTTTTTTAGAGCATGCATGATAGGGACCATGGAATTTAGACTGGTTGATTAATTGGGCTTCAAAGGCCCATCATTAAGCTCCTTGTCACCTGTTGATCACCATTCAAGAATACAATAACCTATGAAATAGAGATTAACGTAAACACTCACTGGGTATATATACACTGAGAAGCATACACCTCTTGGTGTATATACCCAGGAGGCCTGGAACAGAGTCTGGAAATCCACATCCACAATTTGCTAAGTACAGCTGAGTACATTATAGAGTATCTAGCATGACTTCCAACAAAATCTTTACAATTAGAATATATCATAAATCTTTACCCTAAATTGATATTTAGCATATTTTATCCTAAATATTAATTAGTGTATTAGATTTAAAGCCTATTGATCCCACGAAAATCATAGAGGCTACTTTAGTAACACGTGAGCAAACACCTGAACATACTTGCCTATGTCTTTATAAACCAATTTTTTCGGTATCTATTGCCAAGGTTTAGACCATCACAGAGACTGTATATAATCACCTGTACACCAGCAGTCAAGAACAACGTAATCCTATAAATAGGATTTATACTCTTAGGGTATATATACCGAGGAAGAATACATCTCGTTTCTAACAGACTCTTAGCCTGTGAAAAATGGTTTTGAAAACCGACTAGTTGAAGATTGAGACACTTATGCAACATATGGGAATCTTTATTGAAGAAACGTTTCGCCACACAGTGGCTTCATCAGTCCAATACAAAGCAGAAACGTGTAAAGAGAGGAGGAGTTTGAGGTAATCCGTCCCTCAGCCTGGAATCAGACTCTGGGAAAGGGTTATATCTGTACTGTCATAAGGAATGAGAGGAAATTGGTGTTAATGTGGAGAAAAGGAGACTTGCTCCAATTCCTTTGATTAAGAGACCTTCACCCCGTGCTTGGTAGAAACGTTCTCGCCTTGCACACTGAGTGTCCATAGTTCAGTCCCCGGTACGGGTGGAAACGTTGGGCATATTTCCTTACACCTGCTGTTCCTATTCACCTTACAGTAAGTAGGTACCTGGGTGTTAGTCAACTGGTGTGGGTCGCATCCTGGGTAACAAGATTGAAGACCATAATGGAAATAAGACAGACGGTCCTCGATGACGCACTGACTCGCATGGGTTATCCTGGATGGCTATCCCTCCCCCGGATTAAAAATCCAAGCAACTCTTATCTTATTACATAAAAACATACCGAGCAATGTGTATACCTTTGATATACCTTCGATATGTTCAGAATTTTCCTACTCCCGGAGCCCGGCCATGAGCCAGACTCGTCAGGATCGAATTCCAAAATATAACTAAGAGTAAATTTCTAACATACCCTATTAGTTCGAAGTAAAAATCTAACATACTTTTTTTTTACCCTAACGAGATATCTAACAATTCTTTATCCTAAACAGGTGTCTAACGAAAATCTTTACCCCCAAATATTACACGATAAACTAATATAATAATACGAACTATGTCACGTGATCAGCAGTTTCCTTAATTAGGTCTGGCTGCTGCTCACTCAACCCTGCATCGACACCATGCCTAACCCTTCTAGGGTAGGGTAGGTGCCTGAGCCCGAGCCTTTAGCTCATAAGACTGTCATTCCCATTTGCCCCCTCGGGGCGGGGATGGCAGACCAGAGAGGCCTAGCTTGTGGCTAGGCCTGGGGACAGTTGGTCCCAAAGATGAGGAGGTACTTGTGCCTCCTCCCATGGGAGACTTAGGTCTCAGACACTCCCTAAAGAGGGAGTCAAGGCCGGGCCACCACTTGGTAAAGGCCCGGGCCGGGAGAATACCGGCTAATCTTTAATAATAATAATAATAATAACTCAACCCTGAAGATGAGGGGGTAGTTGTACCTCCTCCCATGGGAGACTTAGGTCTCGGGATACTCCTCAGATAGGGAGCCAAGGCCGGGTCACCACTACTTGGAAAAGACCCGGGCCGGGAGAATACCGGCGAATAAGAAGAAAAAAAAACTCAACCCTGAAAATTGAGTTTCTTTCTTCTCAGGTTAATGTCAAGTCACACAATATTTTTTTTCTCGGTGGTAGACTATAATGCACACACACACACACACACACATCACATGCACATACACAACACATACAACACTCACACACACGTACGTACGTATGTACGTTAAAGCTGAGCTGCGTGCAGGCGACAGATCATTTCAGAATCACTCAACAGATGGCGGTGGCTTTCCTACCATCCCCCCCTCATTCCCCCCCACTAATGACATGCCTTCCCCCACCCCCCACAGGGACCAGCACTTCAAGCTGTCAATAATTACCCGGGTATTCAGACACTATGTATGCTAGCACCGTGTATGTCTCTGCAATGAATCCCCTCAAGGAAGGTTCCTTGATGTTGGTGAGGGGCTCTTGATTTAGGGAATTGGATCTGAGCTCCAGTTCCCCGAATTAAGCCTGAATGCCTTCCACATCCCCCCCCCAGGCGCTGTATAATCCTCCGGGTTTAGCGCTTCCCCCTTGATTATAATAATAATAATAATAATCTGCAATGAATGTATATCGTGCCGAATAGGCAGAACTTGCGATCTTGGCTTAAATAGCAACGCTCATCTTGCCATATAGGACAAGTGAAAATTTGTGTATGCAATAATTTCGCCAAAATCATTCTGAACCTAACGAAAAAAATATATTTCACTGTGATTGTTTAGTATTAAATTACTGTAAACTAATCTAAAATATATTTAGTTGGGTTAGGCTAAAATAAATTGCGCTTGTCATAATAAGGTTAGGTAAGTTTTCTAAGTTACTTTTGGTGCAAGATTAAAAATTTTTACATGAACATTAATGAAAAAAATATATCTTTAAACGTATAATAGAAAATTTTAGAAAGGACTTAATTTTAAATGAGTTCTTGCTAATTGACCAGTTTTACATATTCGGCACGACATTATATATATATATATATATATATATATATATATATATATATATATATATATATATATATATATATAACAACATGTACCGTATATGCCACCTTTATATTAACAATGTATCTCTTAAATCTTCTGTGCCATATTATGTAATAAAATATTCCTATTGGTAAAAAAAAAATAGTTTAAACGATGGGGTGGTAGGGGAAGTGGAATATTCAAACGGCTTCAGGAAGAAACCCAAATATTCTTCCTTGAAGCCTTTTTATCCACTTATATATATATATATATATATGTGTGTGTGTGTGTGTGTGTGTGTGTGTGTCAATATAAATTTAATTTTACTTAATATCATTAATATATATTCCTTTTTTTTATTTTACAGATTTATGGCAAAAACAAAATTCACTCTGCTTATTCGGCAGAAAACACCCTTGCCGAATAACCTAAACTCGCCGGTTCGGCTTATTTGGCATATCCTGTAATGCGGTATTTAGTTACTTTACTCTTTACAGTTCATTTCCATTGGTGCTCGTATTAGTTTTATTGCAGTCCTCTTGAGATGGTTCAACAGGTGTGGTTCCTTATTTGTGTTGTGTATTGCACGATGTGTCTTTCGTATTTCGACCCCTCAAGGAAGGTTCCTTGATGTTGGTGATGGGCTCTTGATTTAGGGAATTGGATCTGTGCTCCAGTTCCCCGAATTAAGCCTGAATGCCTTCCACATCCCCCCCTAGGCGCTGTTTAATCCTCCGGGTTTAGCGCTTCCCCTTGATTATAATAATAATAATATTTTCGTATTTCGAGTAAAAGGTAGTTAAATTATTTATTGAGATTCCTGGAAGCTAATTTTAGATTCGCTGAAACGATCGTTTGCTGCGTAGGTTATTAGGTTGATACGTACCTTAGGGAATATACTCGGCACTGTGCTCACCTCTAGGTCTTTCTCGTTAAGTTTGTTTCCTCTGTCACACGAGTCCACATTCAGCTTCCGGTGATCTTCCTCCTCAAATTTTCGTACCCCTACATTTGCTTTCTTTCAATTCCAGTTTCCCCTTATATGACCAAGAAAGCAGTTTGTCCAGGCTCATTTGTAGCCTTTCCTTGTCCCCATTAGTTTTTATCCTCATAATTTTCACATCATCTGGTATATCACTCAAATATACCAGAAACAGTACCGTTCCCAATACTGATCCTCGTGGAACACCTTTGGTATACTTGCTCATTCTGACACAGCTACTGGGAGTATAAGTCTGTCTCCGTGATTCACTTTAGTACATTCCCTGTTATACATGCCTGGTCCTTGAGATTTTGTCCCAATCTCTTGTGAGGCACGGTATCAAATTTTTTCATGCAGTTCACGAATATGCAATCCACTCATCCCTCTCTCTCGCTCTCTCTCTCTCTCTCTCTCTCTCTCTCGCTCTCTCTCTCTCTCTCTCTCTCGCTCTCTCTCTCTCTCTCTCGCTCTCTCTCTCTCTCTCTCGCTCTCTCTCTCTCTCTCTCGCTCTCTCTCTCTCTCTCTCTCTCTCTCTCTCTCTCTCTCTCTCTCCTTGTCACAGAACTCCAGTAGCTATGTGATACAGGATTTGCCGTCTTTAAACCGTACTGGTTGTTTATGAATCATTTTGTGTCTCCTAGTGCTGCACCACTCTTCTGATAACTCTCTGCATTACCTTACACAGCATGCATAACAATGACACTGGTCTGTAGTTTAATGCTTTCTCTGTGTCCCTTTTATCCATTACTGGATCTAAATTTACCGTCATTCAGATCTTTGGCAGTTGCGTTGTATCCACTGTTTTAATGTAGATATTAAATAGCGGTTTGGACGTGGTTCTCCCTCCTTTCGAAGATCCCATGGCGACTAAATTTCAATTGCTTTTTGATGTACCCGGTTCACTCATTAGGAGTTTCATTTTATTTTATGTTTATTGTGTTCGTTACCGGATGATCTACCCTTTCTTTTTCACTCATTTATTTTTGCCCCATTTTCTAATGAAAGTACTCTGAATATTTATGTCAGATTCTCACAGACTTCCTTGTCGTTTCTCGCAATCTCTTCCTTTTGTTCTTGTGTTTTTTTATGGTACGACTTTGTAAACATTGTTTGGGTCATATTTTGGCTTTTTCTGCCATTCTCCTCAGCTTCTCCTCCCGTATATTTTCATTTCTGGCTTTCCTATTTGCGTCTCATCTTTCTTCTGTCCTTAGTTTTCAAATACGTTGTCACACTCTTGCGCTTTCGTTATTCCCTCTCCGCATCTTTGGTTAAACCACGGACTCTCTTCTTACCGTTGCCTCCTCTTCTGGATGCGAAGTCTTCTTTGCCTCCTAGCACCATGCCCCTCAGGGAAGGTTCCTTGATGCTGGTGAGGGGCTCTTGATTTAGGGAATTGGATCTGTGCTCCAGTTCCCCGAATTAAGCCTGAATGCCTTCCATACCCCCTCCCCCCAGGCGCTGTATAATCCTACGGGTTTAGCGGTTCCCCCTTGATTATAATAATAATAATCCTAGCACCATCAAACTAGGTACTAAATCTTGTTCGTTGACCTTCCTTTCAGCTCCTTTTCCAATTCCACTTTATTCAAGAATTCTCTTCCCACCATTGTTTTCACTTCTGAAATCTAGTGTGTGTGTGTGTGTGTGTGTGTGTGTGTGTGTGTGTGTGTGTGTGTGTAAGTAAAACACGAAAAAGCTATAAATGAACTTTAGATAAGTATTCCACTTCACAATCCAGTTTCTGCCTCGCCCTCCATCCTCCTCCTCTCTCAAACTCCCTCACATTTGTTACAGACTTTTCAGAATTTAAGACGGTACCATCTTTTCTTTGCCTTGGAAAAAGTTTGAGAAAAGAAAGAGCATTTGATTCTGTGCTTCGTGTTATCATCTCAGGGGGAAAGAGAGAAACTTATCATTTAATGTTATCATTTAATCTTATTACTTAAAATGTCATTTGGATTTATCATAGAATTTATTTTACTATTCTATTTGATACATTAATCTGTTGCCATTTAATTTCCTATTTATCATTTAAGCTTGTTTATTATTGTTGTCAATCTATTATTTTATCTATCGTCAATTAATCAACTATCGTGATTTCTGCTGCCATTTAAACTAGAACTGTTATATTTGTTATTTAATCTGTTATTTGTTATTTAATGTTACCATATAATCCATTGTTCTGTAATATAATCCAGTTTAGTTTTAACGCTTGAAGTGTAGTAATTTAATTATGCCATTTATTATTTTTCCATTAAATATTATTCCATTTAATATGCTGTCATTTAGTGCCATTTATAAATTCTTTAAAATATTGACGAAATAAATCTGTTATCGCTTCCGTTTATATGTTGTACATGTGGTCGTATATAACTAATTATTTGTTTAATTCGTACAATGAATATCATGATTACTATTACTATGATTATTTCTATAATTTTTGTCATCAAACATTTATCCCAATTTCCAAATTAAATGTATTCGTTATTCGTGCATCTTTTCGTATACTTACGTGCTCTTCCCTAAGCTACTCAACAGTATTCTAATTTTATCTAATCTAGCATAGCCTTTGCTACTCTAACCTACTCTAAGATTTACCCTTACCTAAAGCGTAACTTGCAAGTGTATTAAACCTGGTAACTAGTGTTTCTAACACAACCTGTGTTTGTAACCTAGGCACTAGTGTTTACAACTTAGCTTGACTTTGTAACTAGCGCAGTCGTGTTTCCAACATAGCCTGTGTGTATAAACAGACCACTTGTGTTTCTAATAGCCTGTGTTGGTAAACTGCTAGTATTTCTAACTTAGCTTGTGCTTGTAACCTGACTGCAACTGTTTTAACATAGCTTGTGTTTGTAACCACGCTAATACAATTTTTAACAGAGCCTGTGTTTGTAACCAAGCCACTCGAATTTTTAACAAGGTTTGTGTTTGTAACTTGCAATCTATATGTAAATGAAGGGCAAATAATTACTGCGAACCTTTCAAATATTCTTTTCTGCATTACTTTTCGGTTCTTTATAGAATACAGTTTGCGAGAGGGGCCAGTATCATGTGAGAGGTCTCGCTCAGTAGTGGCGAGCGAGAGGTCTCCCAACTCTCCAGGAACAGTGAGAGGTCTCGCTTACGGCCCTAGTACAGGGGAGCGTGGGGTTTCCCTACACCCTTTAAGTGTTTTGTCTAGCTAAGCCCTAGTAGCGGCGAGCGAGAGGTCTAGCTACGCCCTAATAGCAAATAGTGATAGATCTTGCTTCTACCTAACAGCAGACAACGAGAGGTCTAACTTCACCCTCGTAGGGACCAGGCAGCTGCTTCACTGAAACCCTTCTACTGCTAGTGCTAAGCTTTACTACACCTTCGCACAGAACACAACTTTCGTCTCTGCTCCAGCAAACATCATCTTTTCTGACTCGGATTTAATTACTTTCCAGCTCTCTCTCTCTCTCTCTCTCTGTCGTCCTCTAAGCTCTTTTGCTTCCAGCTCGGGCACCTGCGCCTCTTTTTCTTTCCTCTGATTTTTATTCCTTCTCTTTCTGACAGTGTGGTGTGTTTTAATCAAAGTTTTTGCGTTTGAGCTTCGCATTTTCCTCTAATTCTCACTTCTAACTAGCAATGTTCTAAGAGGTTTTGCCAACAATCAGAACCTTCCATTATATAAACACGTCAACTGTACTTGATGGACAGACAATGTAATACAGAATTCTTTTGACAACTTAACAAAATGGAGATAAATATTTTGACGACGTTTTGGTTCGTTTTTGAGTTATTATCAAGTCACGACTAAGAAAGAGAAGAAGAAGAGTCAAAAAGAAGACGTGATTTGGAGAATATTGAAGTCTGCATTGTGTTTATTAATTTATTGTAAGCGTATCTAAAATATATTTAGTTGGATGAGGCTAAATTAAATTACGCTTATTATAATTAGGTTAGGTAAGTTGCCTAAAGTTTTTCAGGTACATAAATGAAAAGCAATGTGTAATGTAAAAAATAATAATTTTGTACCAAAAGAACCTTAGGAAACTTACCTAACCTTATTGTAACAAGCGCAATTTAATTTAGCCTAATCCAACTAAATACATTTTAGATACGTTGAAAATAATTTAATAATAAACAAACAACGAAATATATTCTTTTTGTTGGGTTCAAAATGATTTTTGCGAAATTATTGCATACACAAATTTTCGCTCGCCTTATTCGGCAAGAGCGTTGCTATTTAAGCTAAACTGAAAGTGAATATAAGAAAGAGTAATGTAAAGAGGATAGCCAAAATAAATATAGGTAACGAAAGATCAGATATCATGTTGGAGGCAGAGAGTATGGAGGAGGTGAATGTGTTCAAATATTTAGGAGTGGATGTGTCAGCAGATGGGTCTATGAAAGATGAGGTGAATCATAGAACTGACGAGGGGAAAAAGGCGAGTGGTGCACTGAGGAGTCTGTGGAGACAAAGAACTTTGTTCATGGAAGCAAAGAGGGGAATGTATGAAAGTATAGTTATACCAACGCTCTTATATCGGTGTGAAGCATGGGTAGTGAATGTTGCAATAAGGAGAAGGCTGGAGGCAGTGTAAATGTCGTGTCTGAGTGCAATGTGTGGTGTGAATATAATGCAGAAAATTCGTAGTTTGGAAATTAGTAGGTGCGGGATTACCAGAGCTATTATCCAGATGGCTGAGGAGGGGTTGTTGAGGTGGTTCGGACATGTAGAGAGGTTGGAACAAAATAGAATGACTTCGAGTGTGTATAAATCTTTAGTGGAGGGAAGGCGGGTTGATGTCAGCCTAGGAAAGGTTGGAAGGAGGGGGGCAAAGGAAGTTTTGTGTGCGAGGGGCCTGAACTTCCAGCAAGCATGCATGAAAGTGTTTGATAGAAGCGAATGGAGACATATGGTTTTTAGAGCTTGACGTGCTGTTAGAGTGTGAGCAGGGTAATATTTATGATGGGATTCAGGGAAACCAGCAGGCCGGATTTGAGTCCTGGAGATGGGAAGTACAGTGCACTCTCGAGGGGTGTTCATGTTACAGTTTTATGACTATAGTGTAAACGCACCTCTTGCAAGACAGTGATGGAGTGAATAGTAGCGAAGTGTAGCGTTTCTCAGAAAAAGTACATAAAACAATATATACGCTGCTGTCGTAACATCGTCAACCCGCTTAATTAAAACGTAAATGACTGGAAACTTCCTTCAGGTTCACATTTATATTTAAATTTCATGGAAGTTTGAGGATGATTTTAATTTTCAAAGTACGTCTCAAAATTTGGCTCAATTGACCGGACTGAAAAGATGCAAAGTACATATACATCAGAAAAATTTAATCATAAAGTAATACCAACGACAATGATTCTCAGTATTTTGCCTTAAATAAACATTTGTTCATTTAAGGCAACTAAATCAATTAACTAGCGCTAGCAGATCTAGACTGAAGTTCAGCAATATATTTCGTCAAAGGAACCTGAATTTTGTTTTAGCCAGAGTGGTCCAACAAGCAAAAAATTTTTAAAATTTAATATTTGGTTCAAAATTTTATAGTTAGTGGATCTACAAATATTTCAACGAAAATACATATGCTGAAAGCTGCCTTAATTAAGAACGATTAGTCTTAATTTAGTACGTTTTACTTATTACCAACGAGACGTATTAATGACTCACGAAATCGTAATATTGATGTTTAAGCATATAATTAATAAAACTAAAACAAGAAGAGGAAAAGGAAGAAACGAAAAACCACCGCCAATAATTCAACTTTAAAACAACGTTATATCCTTATAGTATTCCCAAGCCAAGAGAGTCGCTCCTAAAAGTCGTCAGTTCTCACCATTGCCTCAGCAGTTAGGTTCCACACCGTTAAGCTTCACTATATATTCTCAATGTAAGAACAGGCCTGGTAAAGCTGACCTGCACGACACACCTCGCAGCCTCCACATTCGCTCAATAGATGACGCTGGCTAATACCACCAAAGTCCTCCAGTTATTTGCAACACAGTCCTTATCAATACAAATACTTGCTTACACGTGTATAATATATATATATATATATATATATATATATATATATATATATATATATATATATATATATATATATATAATATATATATATATATATATATATATATATATATATATATATATATATATATATATATATATATATATATATATATATTGTGTGTGTGTAGTGCCGAATAAGTAAAACTGATTAATTAGCAAGAAATCATTTAAAATTAAGTCCTTTCTAAAATTTTCCCTTATACATTAAAAGATATGTTTTTTTTTCATTTATGTGAATGTAAAAATTAATAATTTTGTACTTAAAGAACCTTAGGAAACTTACCTAACCTTATAACAAGCGCAATTTAATTTAGCCTATTCCAAGTAAATATATTTTAGATAAGTTTACAATAATTTGATAATAAAGAAATACAATGAAATATATTTTTTTCGTTAAGTTCAGTGATTTTCGCGAAATTATTGCATACATAAATTTTCGCTTGCCTTATCCGGCAAGACGAGCGTTAAGACAAAATCGCAGGTTTTACCTATTTGGTGCGACACACACACACACACACACACACACACACACACACACACACACACACACATTGGAGAAATTTCTGAGGCATTATGCCATTTCACTGAATTTTTTTTTCTTGTTGCGACTTTTATACCGAAATTACTGTCGTTATCTTCAACACACTGGATTCTAAATCACAAGAAAACACCTGGAGTAATTATATCATTACATCTGCCTGACAGCACGAAGATTAACTTACAGATTTTATACATCTGTGCTAATCCTTTAATTCCCAGCAAATTCTAAGGTTTCCCTTTAGACCATTATTATATTTATAATTATTATTATTTTTCGTTAATGGTTATTTTTGTTCTTATTGTGACTAAATGATGGTTTAGGATAGGCCGAAATGTCGTTTCATGTTTCTTACCTTATGTAAGGTTTATTTGTGAATTCTTCCAGGCATCATATAATTTTTATTCTATATTAATTTTTAGGGCGATTTAATAATATTTAGTCTGACCTGTATCATTCCTAATTAATCGGTCGCTGTAATAATAACAATTGGCACTGTAGTACCAGCAAAGGGACTTGTAATATAAAAATCGGCCATGTGACATTAACATCTTGCTGCAGTATCGGTAATCAACATGCAATATAGATAATCGGCACTGTAGCATCGAAATCTTTCTTATAACCTTGGAAATCGAGCCTTTAATATCGGTAATCATATAACAATGATAATTTGCTCCTTATCATTGGTAATCGACCCTCTTGACAACGGTAATATGCTCTGAAACATCGATAAACAACCGCACATCAGTAATCGGCCATATAATATCAGTAATTTGCTCTATTACATCGGTAATGTACTTTCCAAAATCGGTGATCGGCCACATAGCGTCGGTAATCAGCCCTGTAACAACATTACTCGTCCATCCAACAACGGTTACTGTCCCCAGTGACATCGGTAATCGGCTCTGTAGCGTCGCTAATTGGCTCTCAACCCCCGATAACCTCTCCTAAACAGCTGTAATTGACCCTTAACATCGGTAATAGACGCTTACACCGGTCATCTGCTCTAAACGCCGGCAATCGGCGCTCCAACAGCGGTACTCTATACTCCAACGACAATCGGGGCTAAAAGTTTATTTTTCCTCCAATAGCATAATGTAAATCATCACTGGACTGGGGCACTTCCACGACCATGCTGCGTTGATGCTTCTGAGGGTCTCTTGATGAGCAATATCTAGCATCAAACCTGATAGGCGCCCATTCCCTAGGCGTTGTGTGATCCTCCGTAATAAAGATGCAGGGAAGTTCTGCTTGTTCGTTATTTGTAAGAAGTGGTATTTCCGGCACTCGTTTGAACGCTCATTTGAATATCTCGCTGGTGCTGATATCAGCAGTTTAGTGCCACTAATTCTGGCACTGGGATCAGCAATAAGCGCCACCCGACCCTTGCCCTTCTCAGATCTCGGCACTATATTGCCAGCCACTATCAGGAACTCGTTTAAAGCGATCCTCGCCGGGTGAACCTAAAAATAAGGGCGTAACGAGGTGGCATAAACAAAGATTTACACTTTTTTATGGATATATGATTGTGTGTGTGTGTGTGTGTGTGTGTGTGTGTGTGTGTGTGTGTGTGTGTGTGTGTGTAATATGAAGATAAGTACTCTCAGTGTGTCTGTAGTGCCGTGGTTGATACCAGTTTACAGTGCAGTCAGGAGAGCAATCGAAGATAACGAATATAATATGTACCAAACACTAGTTTTTAACGTATATTCTCACCAGCCAAACATATTTACAAAAATTTACGCTATGCACAGGGGGTATAAACCAATGAACTTAATTGTGAATAAGAGTTTGGAGAGAGAAAGTATGACAGCTCTTACTTCTCCAGCTATCGAAAACCCAAACAGACGACAGAAATACAGTAAGGTGTTAATCAAAGGCTTATGACTGAGACTGCAATACACAAAGACGTTTCGGTCCTAGACGGACCGAAACGTCTTTTTGTACTGCAGCGAAGGCTACACGGAGGCTACACTATAACGAAGGCTACACGGAGGCTACACTTCCCTACCCTAGAGCACTTACACTCCACAACACGATTGGGTCACCCCATATTTAGATGGTAAACACATCTGTGCATACAATGACTTACTGCACGTGCAGGAATGTTATGTATTATGTACATCGAATACACAATAGTACCCGGCTCACGCCGAAGTGTCTGTGTTTGTGTACTCACCTATAAGTGGTAGCAGGGGTCGATTCATAGCTCCCGTACTCGCCTATATGTGATTGCAAGGTTCGAGGTATTTGTCTAGGCTCCAGAGAAATTTTATCCTACCTAACCTTCGTCTCACGAGGAACAATGTGTTACCTCTGGGTGTGGTTTGGGAGGAATAGCGCCATTATGATTTTACTGGAGTCTTGCCAGTAGAGATTTTTGTTACCTGTAACCATACGTGTGAACCTATATATGTATTTTGTGCATAATTTAAAATGAACAATGTAACATTGTCACAATAATGAGGCATTCATACCTACTTTCAAGTAGTGGTAGGTTTAGCTATTGTATATATAATGTAAGATATTGCCTGGGTTGTTTCTTGCTTACATGTTGTTACAGATGTTTTTCATAAGTTCATTATACATGATTCAGTGGACGAGTTTTTAATATTGTGTATAGCCAGGTGAAACTGGACAGTTTTCACTTGCCGCGGGGGGGGGGGGAGGAGTGTAAGGAATACTGTGTTTGTACCATTATATTTTATAAAAACCTTTGTACTTGTGTAGCACTGTACGTGGCAGCTGAGTTTAGGCTGTCTTAGGTTAGTTTTAGTGCCATTATGTATGATGTAGTTATTCAGTAGATGGAGTAGTGTCCATGTTGAATTATTGCTCATAACTAGTACCATTGTTACATATTAATGTATGTACCTGCCTATATATAATATTTGTACAAGTTTTAAATCAATAAAAAGAAAAATTAACTATTTTCATGCTTAACTGAAAAAAAAAAATTGGGTGGATAGGGCAGCGAGTTGATGAGTGAACGAAAAGAAACGTAAAATGCGAAAGTCTTCACTATATCGTTTCGCTCAAGGGGGCAAAATATTATCACGAGTTAATGAAGTTCCCGTCGAACAAAATATCGTCAAAATAAAGGCTAACATTATTATGGAACTTTTCAGCCAGTAGCAAATGCATGTTTTGTATGTAATATACACCATGTCAGTTGACATTTAGTTTAATGAAGCCTAGCTAAAACTTTTTATGTTCATTAACTGGAATTTCTCAACTTGCAATACAAAAATAATGTGCAATCCTCTGAATTCTAATTTTCCACTGATTAATGTTGATGCCGTTGTATTCTTTCAAAAAAATATTAATTCCGTTTTTAATTAAATCTTTCAGTGTACTTTCGAAATGCCAACAGGCATAGATAGGAACACGATAATAATAATAATAATATTAATAATAATAATAATAATAATAATAATAATAATAATAACAATAATAATAATAATAATAATAATAGTAATAATAAATCCATAAGATTCGAAGCTTTTATCAAACTGAATGATTGTTATTGGCACGCACGAAAAGCCTCTGTTTATGTAATGACCTTCGAGAACGTTTCGACCAAGACTCGATATGAAGCTCTACCCTGATCGAAATGTAGTGCCAATAATAGATTGCTCTCATACTGTGTCCTCAACCCATATGATTTTTTTTACCAGTGTGTGTGTGTGTGTGTGTGTGTGTGTGTGTGTGTGTGTGTGTGTGTGTGTGTGTGTGTGTGTGTGTGTGTGTAGTCACCTAATTGTGGTTGCAGGGGTCTAGTCATAGCTCCTGGCCTCACTTATTCACTGGTCGCTACTAGGCCCACTCTCTCCCAGCTCCATGAGCTTTATCATACCTTTCTTTAAGCTATGTATGGATCCTGCCTCCGCTACATCACTCCCCAGATTGCTCCACTTCCTGACAACTATATGGCTGAATAAACATTACCAAATATCCTAGTGATTCATCTGAATTTTCAACTTCCAGTTGTGACCCCTTGTTGGTGTCACATCTCTGAAACATTCCGACCCTATGCACCCTGTCATTCCTCTTAGTATATTTCATATGTTATCATGATGTCCGCCCTATCTATCCTGTCTTCCAGTGTTGTCAGGTTGAGTTCCCTTAACCTTTCTTCGTAGGACAAACTCCTCAGTTCCGGGACTAGTCTTGTGGGAAACCTGCGCACTTTCTCTAATTTCTTGACGTGTGTGTGTGTGTGTGTGTGTGTGTGTGTGTGTGTGTGTGTGTGTGTGTGTGTGTGTGTGTGTGTGTGTGTGTGTGTGTGTGTGTTTACACTGGACATATAAATACAGCATACTGTATAGTGGAGTATACGGAGTGCTGCAGTAGGTCCACTGGCCTGTGTTTAATCCCCTAAGTCTTCTATTCATCACGGGAGTGGAACCATAACATTTATTCATGCACCTTACTTTACTATCTTTTTCGTCCCTTTGTAAACGTTTGTATAGTCACACAAAGGCACTCATGTCTTCATAACTTCGCTTTTCACTTAATATTTTCAATTATATATATGTCGTGCCGAATAGGTAAAATTGACCAATTAGCAAGAACTCATTTAAAATTAAGTCCTCTATAAAATTTTCTCTTATAACGCTTAAAGATATATATGTTTTTCTTTTATGTTAATGTAAAAATTAATAATGATTTACCAAAAGAACCTTAGAAAGCTTACCTAACCTTATTATAATAAGCGCAATTTAATTTAGTAATAAACAAACACAATGAAGTATATTTTTCTCGTTAGTTCAGAATGATTTTTGCGAAATTATTGCGTACACAAATTTTCGCTTGCCTTATTCAGCAAGAAGAGCTTTCCTACTTAATTAAGCCAAAATCACAAGTTTTACCTGTTCGGCACGATATATATATATATATATATATATATATATATATATATATATATATATATATATATATATATATATATATATATATATGTTTGGTGCAGAAGCTTCGCAACCCAAAATAGATCTTAGGGCTTATTCACACTCCCTATAATGTTGTGTTCTCGTAATGCTGTTTCATCAAAATAATGTTGTTTGCAATGTTGTGAGTCTTGGCTGCTGCTGAAGGACAGAGCTTACATTAGTGATATTACGTTACCATGCTGTGCTTGTGTCCATCCAGTCCTCAGGCGAGCGTACCCGTGTTCCATCTCATCAGCAATTGTGACAAGCAATAGTCTTTTCTCTGTGCTTCTTTGTCTCCTTGTGTTGTGCGTGTGTGTGTGTGTGTGTGTGTGTGTGTGTGTGTGTGTGTGTGTGTGTGTGTGTGTGTGTGTGTGTGTGTGTGTGTGTGTACTCACCTAGTTGTACTCACCTAGTTGAGGTTGCGGGGGTCGAGTCCGAGCTCCTGGCCCCGCCTCTTCACTGATCGCTACTAGGTCACTCTCCCTGAGCCGTGAGCTTTATCATACCTCTGCTTAAAGCTATGTATGGATCCTGCCTCCACTACATCGCTTCCCAAACTATTCCACTTACTGACTACTCTGTGACTGAAGAAATACTTCCTAACATCCCTGTGATTCATCTGTGTCTTCAGCTTCCAACTGTGTCCCCTTGTTACTGTGTCCAATCTCTGGAACATCCTGTCTTTGTCCACCTTGTCAATTCCTCTCAGTATTTTGTATGTCGTTATCATGTCCCCCCTATTTCTCCTGTCCTCCAGTGTCGTCAGGTTGATTTCCCTTAACCTCTCCTCGTAGGACATACCTCTTAGCTCTGGGACTAGTCTTGTTGCAAACCTTTGCACTTTCTCTAGTTTCTTTACGTGCTTGGCTAGGTGTGGGTTCCAAACTGGTGCCGCATACTCCAATATGGGCCTAACATACACGGTGTACAGGGTCCTGAATGATTCCTTATTAAGATGTCGGAATGCTGTTCTGAGGTTTGCTAGGCGCCCATATGCTGCAGCAGTTATTTGGTTGATGTGCGCTTCAGGAGATGTGCCTGGTGTTATACTCACCCCAAGATCTTTTTCCTTGAGTGAGGTTTGTAGTCTCTGACCCCCTAGACTGTACTCCGTCTGCGACCTTCTTTGCCCTTCCCCAATCTTCATGACTTTGCACTTGGTGGGATTGAACTCCAGGAGCCAATTGCTGGACCAGGTCTGCAGCCTGTCCAGATCCCTTTGTAGTTCTGCCTGTGTGTGTGTGTGTGTGTGTGTGTGTGTGTGTGTGTGTGTGTGTGTGTGTGTGTGTGTGTGTGTGTGTGTGTGTGTGTTCAAATTACCAAACACAAAATATTACCACGATCGTGAGATCATATCCACATCCTACGTGGATGTATAGCGCAAATTAAAGTGTGTTATTGAATAACAGCAATGTGAGGTGCATATATAAATGTCTTGCTTACTTCTACCCATTCTTCCCTTCCCCATTCCCAGCAGGGCGAGTGCAGTAGCCCTATTCTAAACCAAGTAGAACAAAAAGGCACAGTGCCGTGAGTGGAACAATACACAAACATCCAACACAGAGGAGACAGAAACTTACGACTTGTAAATGGTCCAAGTGATACGATTCTCTCTATGTTCGGGTTATCTACGTAGTTTAAACCAACGTTTTAGTGTGGTAGTCCTGCGAAGAGGAAACAGATGAGAGAAGTAGTCGTATTCCTGGCCAATACTAAAGTTAAGACTATCAGATTATCATTATTATTATCGTAAGCGATAAAATAGTAGGGGACGTACGTTCCTGGGGGACGAGACATCAAATGTGATCTAGGGAAGAGGATGGCAACTCTAATTCTCTGAATCAAGAACCCTACATCTTTATCAAGGAGCCTCCTTTGAAGGGATGTGACGCATAGTGAGCCTTAACTGGCACAACGTTTCGCTCAAGGACTTCATTGAGCTAAATATAAGAACATAAGAAATAAGAAACACGGCAGTAGGCCTGTTGCCCCATACTGGGCAGGTCCTTCAATGAAGTGTTTTTGTATTACCCATCTTGTTGGCACTTTGCAATCAAGAGAGTGTTTTCCTGAGCAATTATTATTTTAGCAAAGATTGCAACACCAGATGTACAAGCCAATTAACAGGCAGCAGAATTCAAAGGATTTATCATTATTCTTTATGTCAATTAGAGATGCTACTGTAAAAGAAAGGTAGTAACGAAGGTTGGTTCATTGTTTAATACAGCAAATTGCATTGACTATTGCGAATATTATTCAAAATTCACACACAATTATTCTTCGTGTTCAAGGCTAAAAATAGTGTAACGAGGAGTCAACAAATTAACGAACAAAAGGAACAAAGGCTGCCATAGTTCATTAAAGTAAATGGCAATGTTCAAAACTTAAGACGACTTAAAAATCAATTAGAAAAAGTCCTCGTGTTGAAGTAGAATAGACAGACAAAAATATGTACATGTTAATCGACAATGTGACACAAACGATGTCGCAGTGTGTATGAGAGAAAAAGCTGGAGTAAACCCAATTTAAAGCAGCAATAGACTGTACAAAGGTCTTTGAGGCTAAATATTTTCGTTTGAAAATATCACGTTCTTCATTGGATTAATCACGTCTCTCCTTAGGCCATCGATTGCGTTATTTAATGCAAAAAGAAAACCATCCAGCTTATAGGAACCAGAGCTTATGTTTGAGATACTCTGTGCTTCATCGAAAACTTCCTACTGAATTGACAGTGCAGGGCTCGAACTCCCACGACAATATCTTAGGTTAGGTACAAAATTATTAATTTTTACATTAATATAAATGAAAAAATACATACTATTCGGATATATACCTATTCGGAATGACGCATATATATGTCGTGTCGAATAGGTAAAACTGGTCAATTAGCAAGAACTCATTTAAAATTAAGTACTTTCTAAAATTTTCTCTTATACGTTTAAAGTTATATTTTCATTAATATTAATGTAAAAAATGAATATTTTTTGTACCAAAATAACCTTAGAAAACTTACCTAACCTTATTATAACAAGCACAATTTATTTTAGCTTAATCCATCTAAATATATTTAAGTTTACAATAATTTAATAATAAACAAACCCAATGAAATATATTTTTTTCGTTAGTTTCGGAATGATTTTTGCATACACAAATTCTCGCTTGCCTTATTCGGCATGAAGAGCGTTCCTATTTAAGGAAAAATCGCAAATTTTACTTATTCGGCATATATATATATAATATATATATATATATATATATATATATATATATATATATATACATATATATATATATATATATATATATATATATATATATATGTCGTACCGAATATGTAAAACTGGTCAATTAGCAAGAACTCATTTAAAATTAAGTCCTTTCTGAAATTTTCTTTCATACGTTTAAAGATATATATTTTTCATTAATGTTAATGTAAAAAATTTTAATTTTGCACCAAAAGAATCTTAGAAAACTTACCTAACCTTATTATAACAAGAACAATTTATTTTAGCCCAACCCAACTAAATATATTTTAGATTTGTTTACAGTAATTTAATACTAAACAAACACAATGAAATATATTTTTTTCGTTAGGTTCAGTATGATTTTGGCGAAATTATTGCATACACAAATTTTCACTTGTCCTATATGGCAAGATGAACGTTGCTATTTAAGCCAAGATCGCAAGTTCTGCCTATTCGGCACGACATATATATATATGTAAGATATATAATGTACATTTATACATATATATTTGTACATTATATATATATATATATGCAAAACAACCACTGTGAAATAGTGCAATTCCAAGCGTTTTCGAGACTACTCACATTGTCAAGGAAATATCATAGTTCCTTGGAATTTCACTACTCTTTCACAGTGGTTGTTTTGCATATTTTAAAATCACCTGTTTACTGTGATCTTATTGCATACATATATATATATATATATATATATATATATATATATATATATATATATATATATATATATATATATATATATATATATATATATATATATATATATATATATATATATATATATATATATATATATATATATATATATATATATACACACACACAATTATCTACCATTATATAAATTTACGTAATGTTTACTCACTTCCCGAGCTGCCATAGTGGCCGTCCTTCGCAACAAATAGAATCCCGTTATTCTTACTCACGTAGAGGGTAAGACGGGTCCGTATGAGTGGGACAGGCGGCAGGGAAATTGTGCGGGGAGGGGGGGGGGAAACTTACGGTATAGTGAGTGAGGCTTAAGGGATGTGGCCTGGAGATAAGGCAGATGGGTGGAGCTTGGCCTTGTCCTGTGTATATCTTGCCGTGGTTTCCTATATTTTTCCTGGTGCTCTAACATGTTTGTGTGCCCTCGTATTGCTGAATCTTTTTTGCCTCTCGGGAAACACAGGTAAAATATACAATGGGACTTTCGTTAGTATTCACAAGGAGGAGTCTATGTCTAAGGTGTCTCAAGTAGAATAAAAGTCATAATATCCTGACTGGAGCAATTCTTACATAACCCACACTTAAAAAAGGAAATTTTGACGAGGCTTCTGCCCAGAACGGACAGAACACGTCATCTTAAAGTTCGTCTTATTTATTTGCATCTAAATGAGTTTGCTACATGGAGAAATAAAATGATAGAAATTCCACTCATGTGCTGCGATAATTATTAAATAAAAGATACACCTTGCAGAATTATATTTTAGGAGAAAATTTCACCCTGAGGCTCCACACGGAACGATGCGTTGGCTCAATAAAAGCCTCTCTCCCAACCTGTCATTTCTTCACTGATATCTTCATTGCACGGCTTAGAAGCACTGCGACGGTTATTTTGTTGCTGGCTTGTTGACGAAATGGATTACATTGCTAATATAACACCTTATCCTTGAGCACTACTTTTTTTTTTCTAAAATTGTTTGAATTCATGAGGAAAGCTGAGCCCAAGTGGGTTATTCAGTGCAAGGAATGGTGGAGGATCGATCCTCCGTCTGCTTCGCTTTCGAGACAGACTTGTTGTCATTCAGTACACACTGTGTGGGAATCTTTTGCTTTTACATGGGGGGGAGGGACACCTACCATCACGTCTTATGGCGTTTGTTCATTTTTTTCAAGGGATCGTGTGGTTTAGTGGGAAGGTATCGAAGCATTGTATTGCGTCTAGAGAACTGGTACTTGTTACTGATTGGGATATCATATGGCCAAGACTATTGTAATGAGTTTATTTTTTCATAGGTCAACGCTGGCAAAACGTATAGTTTGTGTTTTAGTGAGAGTGAGGGAGTTAGTTTTCAATTGTGGAAGGCACTTGTCGATAGACACTTGGCCTGTTGTTTGTAGTTTGTAGTGTTTGTGTGTGTGTGTGTGTGTGTGTGTGTGTGTGTGAGAGAGAGAGAGAGAGAGAGAGAGAGAGCCTTGCCCGAGACTCGCTCACTGGCAGGTGTAAGAACGCTGTAATAACGTTGATTGTTTACACTAATGTATTGTATCGATCTTCAAACACCTTACAAATATAATGCCAAATCTGGCGAGACCTCCACATAAATATGCTTCACCTAGAGAGAGAGAGAGAGAGAGAGAGAGAGAGAGAGAGAGAGAGAGAGAGAGATAAGAATAGTGGAAGCATGTGAAACCAATAAATTCTGAAGAAATGTCGAAAATAGAGTAGGAAAGATATCTCCACAGGCGCCTCTTGAAGCACTGGAGATCAAAGCTATAAGAGATGACACCGGGCGGTAGTTACACGACAGAGCTGCGCAATTTTCAGCAGCAGTTTTTTTTGGGAGTAACTGGAAAACGACATCAAATAGAAGACTTTAGAGTCTATGAAGACGTTATCTGCTGAGGAGGATTTAACAACTGTCTAACTATTACCACTTTAAGAACATAAGAGCATCAAAATGGAGGAACACTGCAGTAGGCCTCTTGGCCCAAACTAGGTCATGCAACCCATATATATATATATATATATATATATATATATATATATATATATATATATATATATATATATATATATATATATATATATATATATATATATATATATATATATATATATATTATAATGGGCACTAACAATTATATATCAAATTTCCTGCCACTAAACCAACATATTGAGGTTATGGATGTGGCGTCACGGGTTATTGGCTCGTATCTTGTAAGCCATATTGGACGTTAAGCCATGACAACCAAGCACACATATGGTATATATGTGTGTGATTTCTCTCAACCTTCTAAGCCTCTAATCATTATTTTTCTTGCTGTACTGTTGCTTATGGCAACCAGTAAGGTGATAAGCCTTATCAAACATTCTACATGTTCCCCCAAGGATGCACACACACACACAAACACACACACACACACACACACACACACACACACACACACACACACACACACACACACACTTGATATCGACGGAGTTCATTGTAAAATCTTATCAAGTTTGCCCTGAGTAATATCCACTATAGTTGACTATATACGACTTCTTGGTATCTACGTAGTTTAATAGCGTATACAAAAGGAAATTTTTTATTGCGATTACGTTCTACAAATTAAAAATAAAAAGTGGACGTATCGGTACATCCTGGACCATTACGAAATGAGGAAAGAAAGATGAGCAACATGGTGAACATCAGGCCAGGCCAGTGAAACTAGAGACGAAACCATACCCCCGGCCGGGATTGAACCCGCGGTCATAGAGTCTCAAAACTCCAGCCCGTCGCGTTAGCCACTAGACCAGCTAGCCACAATAAGATTCATCCAACTAGGTATATTTCTACACCATAGGAAGGTTAGCACAGGCACCACTGTGACCACAAATGCAAGTTTTTACAGACGAATCTCCAGCTAGCGTGGCCGTGACGAACTCTAGCTCAAGTCCCTTCACTGCCGTCAACATGACTCAAGAAATCGTAATGACACGATTGCAAACGATTTCTTGAGTCATGTTGACGGCAGTGAAGGGACTTGAGCTAGAGTTCGTCACGGCCACGCTAGCTGGAGATTCGTCTGTAAAAACTTGCATTTGTGGTCACAGAGGTGCCTGTGCTAACCTTCCTATGGTGTAGAAATATACCTAGTTGGATGAATCTTATTGTGGCTAGCTGGTCTAGTGGCTAGCGCGACGGGCTGGAATTTTGAGACTCTATGACCGCGGGTTCAATCCCGGCCGGGGGTATGGTTTGTTTGCAATCGTGTCATTACGATTTCTTGAGTCAAGTTAAACTAGAGATGGCTAACGACAGGTCAAACCAATGCATTTTGAAGATTAGAGTTATTTGCCTAATTGACAAGGTAAAGACAAGATTCAAACAACCCGCACGTAGGAGAGAGGACCTTACGACGACGTCGTATGCTCCTCTCTCCTGTGTGTGGGTTATTTATATATTGTCCCAGTCACGATATTGTGCCTTTTTGTTATTTAAAGATAAGACTTATACAGATTTGGTCCACAGATATCCTGTTACCCTTTGGCGGGGGCTTGGTTAGACCGTGTGTAAAGCCACATAAAAACACTCAAGAGAAAGTAGTATAGCTGATGGTTCTGTTGTGAGCAGTGTCAACGACTGCCTTAATTTAACCGCGTAAACTTAGTGGTCCGACTGAAGAGCAGAACGACTGACAATGTACTAGGGTAAAGGAAGCCTTTAATGGAGACAGACCCGGTTCTAATTCTCTATGTTAGAGTTACCGTGTAAGACCTGGAATGAGAAGGTGTCACATCCAGCGTGACAGAAACCCATGAAACTCTCCGAAACCGCCTCTCTATCACAGCTCTTGTCAAACACATGAAGGCAGCCGGCGAGTAGCCTAATCTCTGTTGCACAAAGAAACAATGTTAATTCAAATTAGCAGAATTATCAAGATTCACACCCTGAATAATGCATGGTCTCGGTACGAGCACAACGGCAGGCAAAATAATATATATATCCGAATTCTGTGAATCTCGGAGCAGCAGACAATCGTGTAAGTCATTAACTAAATTTATGAGGAGTTTGGTTTGCCTTTGAAGTGACGAAATTGTTGTTAAGTCGCTTCCACTCTAGTTAGCGCTGGTGCTTGTAAGGAAATGTGATATTGCTGTGTCTGTGATCGCGGATGTTCCTCCTCCTCTGCTGCTGCTGCTCGCTCTGCCCTACTAATCTTTCCTTGTCCCTTCTCTGCTTTCTTCAGCTCTTTCCTCGTTTAACCTGTCCTTGCGTTAGTTTAGTTGCTACCTTACTCCTTTTTTCCCTCCAGGTCTCCAATTTCCTTCCTTCCTCCCTCAGTTCAGCCCTGCTCTGCCTGCCTGCCTGCCTGCCTCTCTCTCTTTTTTTTTTTTTTTTACACAGGGTTTGACACGGTTAAGGATCCCTAGCTTTATTGACAAGCTATTTACAGGTTAAGGATTCCTAACTTTATTGGCAAGCTAAGAGCTGTTACCTACATCAGCTCATTTGAAAGCATTTTTATTGTTAAGAGACATACAAGTAGGGAACAGGATGAAGTTGGAGCCATCTGTGGGCCAGCATTTTCATTTGATCAACTGACTATCTCGTTGACATCATTATGCTGTACGAATGTGTTCCATACTCGAGTCATCCTGGGTATGTATGATCTCAGATGGAGTGATGTTCTGGAGAAGGGTACAGCCAGAGTGAAGTTGCTGCTTTCTGCCCGTCTTGTGGCATAAAAGCTTGTTTCACGCTGTCCTCGAAGCGGATCCAAGTGTGGTATTTTGACAATATTGGCCTTGTACATAACAGTAAGGCCACCCACATCCCTCCTATGTTGAAAGTTCTGCTGAAATGACAGATCTATCCAGGATGGGTCCAGGCGAGAGATGAGACGTCTTGCTCTGTTCTCTACTCTGTCAAGCAGTCGCAGATGAGAGGGGGGGCAGGCAAACCAAGAAAGTGGAGCATACTCAAGGTGTGAGCGTACTTGTGCCTCGTACAGGATCTCTCTCTCTCTCTCTCTCTCTCTCTCCCTCTCTTTCAAAAAGCATTCTTCCTCCGTTAGTAACATTTTTATTTCCTTCCTTATATTTTACTGTCAGCCTCATGTCTCCCTCTTTCCTCTCTCGTTGTCTCCCTCTTTCTTTTTTACTCCTTTATTCTCTCACTTTCCTCCGTGCCTTTTCTCTTCCTTTCTCATAATCTCCCTCTCACCTCTTCGCTCCTCATACCTAAGACCAGCACACATGCCGGGAACACATTCACATAATTTATATGGATAGCATCATCTTCCCCCATCTCTTCCTCTTTCTCTCCATCTCTCCCTTTCATTCTCCTCCCCTCTCTCTTCCTCTCCCTAAATCTTTCCTTCCTTTCTCCTCTCCTTCCTCACACTTTCATTCTTTCCCTCTCATCTTCCCTCCTTCCCTTTTCCTCTCTTCTTCCTTCCCTTCGTTGCTTCTCATCCTTTCACATCCTATCTTCCCGTTCAGTTTTTCCCCCTCACCATCCTCCTCTCTTCTCCTACCTCCACTTCTCAAAGATTAGTCGCTCATGTGTGTATGTGTGAGGGCATGTGCACCCACCCACCCACGCACATATTTACATACATATATGCAATGATATCGTAAGGAAGAAACGATATCTTAATATTCTATCCACAGTAAAAAGCATTATTCCAAGGGCTCTCGTAATTTCTCACATAATTCCTTGATAATGTGAGAGATAACTAAAGTGCTGGGAATTACACTGTTTTTCACTATAGTTATATTACCTGGAGTTTACCTGGAGAGAGTTTCGGGGGTCAATGCCCCCGCGGCCCGGTCTGTGACCAGGCCTCCATATATTTATGAAAGGTTTAGAATTAGAAGTTGTGTGAACCCAGCAGGCACTGGGTGCCCTTGTAACTCTTCATGTACACTTTTATTTTTTTTGGGGGGGGGGGATGTAGAAAATTTGGTAGAGAATTTGATGATCCTTAACGGTCAAGCAAAAGGTTAAATTTTTGTAGTCAGATTAAAATTCCAGCGATTTTTTTTTTTTTTTTTTTTTTTTTTTGGGGGGGGGGGGTTGTATAAATATGTTATATAAAATTCGCGGTAACCTAAGTGGGTATACAGTAACTGGATATGGCAACACGAAGTCGCTCATTATTTTGCCTTGTTGGACACACTGACCCAGACATCACTGGTGCTCGATTGCCTTCCAGAAGCATAGTGCTTAGGAATTATTAATGTCATGACTATATCATGGTGACCCCAATATCCCTTTGCTCTTGTGGCTCAAAGAGAGTTTTCACGGCTGGATCTTTCTGGAAGCCAGCAACTATTATTATGCAGGATACTGCATTGTTGCAAAATATAAAAAGTGTGTGTGTGTATATAGTTTAATAAATAATGTCGGTGCTTATGTGGACGTGGACTGAACAAGCAAACGGATGTGTTTTAGACAGGGCCAGTTTTGAGTGTCCAGGCGAGAGATGTATGTGAAGCAGTGTCGAGATGGCACTTGTTGGAACGAGGTGTTATGAAGTTTGGTTAAGTAGTGTGTGGTATTTTGGTTAAGTTTTAGGCCATAAGTTGTTTCAAGAAATATTTTTTTTTTTTGGTAATCATGAGTTGGCCCAAGCACTGGGCGAAGCCCTGGTATTTATGGAGCTTGTGTGATTAGTGGAAAGTGCAGATATGGTTATATTTTTTACCGGGAGGCTGGAAGCCTCCAGGAAGATATGATCTATAGGCGCCAGTAATATTTTATTCTTCTGTGACCTAATGACCCTTGTGGGTTTAACACTTGGTTTTGACTAACAGTATTTCATATGGGCTAATTTTAAATAACTAGTAACAATTAACTAACGAGTAATGTAAAATGTGGTGAAAGCTGGTTTTTTTTGTATATACTGTTAATAGATCTTTATTTTAATAAAGGTAAGTTTATCTGTCCTTCCTGTTATTCAGCCTTAAAGTTCTGTCCAGCTGTTTAGCAGTCTTGGTAAGTTTACCTTTGTGGGCCTTAGGGTTGTAGATGAATGGTTCAGAGAACCGACACGTTGATAAATTAGACACAGGTGCAACTCTTGGGTATCTGTATTGAGGAAACGTTTCGCCACACAGTGGCTTCATCAGTCCATACGAAGGAGAATCTTGAAGAACAGGAGGAGAATGAGGTAATCAGTCCCTCAACCTTGAGTCGATGTGGTCAGTCCATCAATCTTGAATAGAATACGACATAAGTGTGGAGAAGGAGCTTATAAACCGTAGGCAACCGTAGGTTGAGGGACTGATTACCTCATTCTCCTCCTGTTCTTCAAGATTCTCCATCGTATGGACTAATGAAGCCACTGTGTGGCGAAACGTTTCCTCAATAAAGATACCCAAGAGTTAGACCTGTGTCTAATTTATCAACATGTCGGTTCTGTGAACCATTCATCTACAATCCTGTCAGACACTGCAACTTCTTGGGATCTTAATACTTGGGAATTCTTCGCTTGCCTAACCCTTGGGCACGACCTACTTCCACATTGAACAAATGTGACACCACCTACGACTGCTGCACCTCTCCTGCCTACGGTTTATAAGCTCCTCCGAACTTATGCCGTATTCTATTCAAGATTGATGGACTGACCACATCGACTCAAGGTTGAGGGACTGATTACCTCATTCTCCTCCTGTTCTTCAAGATTCTCCTTCGTATGGACTGTTGAAGCCACTGTGTGGCGAAACGTTTCCTCAATAAAGATTCCCAAGAGTTGCACCTGTGTCTAATTTATCGGCCCTTATGTGCTGCATTTTTCTAATATTTTATATGCCCCTAGACAAGGCACCATTTTAAATAAGTAACAATCATGACGATCTCTCTGAAGCATTCCCTGGTCTTCTGGCAGAATTCAAAGAAAGGGATCTGAAGGAGGCATTAAAGTCGAAGGCTCACTCCAGGGACGATTACAAGGAACTTACGGTTCTGTCATACATATTCCTGAGAGGGGAAGATTCTAAAGGGAGGAGTGAAGATCAGGGCACCTGGAGTCTTCTATCAAAGCCAGAAGAACGGCAAAGGACATCTATTCTCTGAACATCTTCAGAGAGCACTTCACCAGTGTTTATGAAATCCGTGCGGTAAGGAATCTCTTATCGCACGGTAAGATAGCATTATATACCACTACAAAACGACTTTAATTTCATGAAGGATCATGAGAGCGGAAGTGTTAATCGTCACTTACCGATCACTGCCCTCACAGCCTTCAGACGCTACCTGTGGTATGTGTCCGAGGAATTGGTCGGCCTTATGTTCTTCGACGGCCAGATTGGAGATGAGGAGGCCGTAATTATAAAGAATTTCAAGGAGGGAGAGAGAGATCGACAGTGACTGAAGCGGCTTAATAGCATGAAAGCCGCTTCTCAAAATCCAATTGACGATTTCGCTGCAGTCAAGACCCTAATTCTCCATAATGACCAACAGGAGTGAGTCCTTCCACGCCAGGTCACTTTCTTGGAATGAATATGTAACAAATCGTAGTCTCCGTAGCTTTGCTGAGGGTTATGAACGACATAGCTGAAAGAGGTATTGCTATGAGCTAACAGATCAACTCAACCATCAATAAGGGAGAGACCAAGAAGCTGTACAAGGAGGACATGCCCACTAAGTCAAAACATTGTTCATTTTTATCCGATATGGCATTACATTTGATTTTTTTTTTAACCCGGGAACCGAAATTTCATCTGATGATAAGCTTTGTGTTTCAGGGTTAGGGCATCATGTGCCTCAGTTAGAATTTCAGTTTTTATTTTTTAAACATACTAACATCTATTCATCCTTTTTTGTCTGTTTTTTCTCCCCATACTTCTCTCTCTCTCTCTCTCTCTCTCTCTCTCTCTCGCAATTTTGCAAGCTCCTGATGATGTGTTGATTGCAACACGAAAGGCCTAGAGCTATCATTCTACTCTTCCCGTGGTTGTTTTGCACACACACACACACACACACACACACACACACACACACACACACACGCACACATATATATATATATGTATATATATATATTTTTTTTTTCAACAAGTTGGCCGTCTCCCACCGAGGCAGGGTGACCCCCCCCCCCAAAAAAAAAGAAAATCCCCAAAAAGAAAATACTTTCATCATTCAACACTTTCACCACACTCACACATTATCACTGCTTTTGCAGAGGTGCTCAGAATACAACAGTTTAGAAGCATATACGTATAAAGATACACAACATATCCCTCCAAACTGCCAATATCCCAAACCCCTCCTTTAAAGTGCAGGCACTGTACTTCCCATTTCCAGGACTCAAGTCCGACTATATGAAAATAACCGGTTTCCCTGAATCCCTTCACTAAATATTACCCTGCTCACACTCCAACAGATCGTCAGGTCCCAAGTACCATTCGTCTCCATTCACTCCTATCTAACACGCTCACGCACGCTTGCTGGAAGTCCAAACCCCTCGCCCACAAAACCTCCTTTACCCCCTCTCTCCAACCCTTTCGAGGACGACCCCTACCCCTCCTTCCTTCCCCTATAGATTTATATGCTTTCCATGTCATTCTACTTTGATCCATTCTCTCTAAATGACCAAACCACCTCAACAACCCCTCTTCTGCCCTCTGACTAATGCTTTTATTAACTCCACACCTTTTCCTAATTTCCACACTCCGAATTTTCTGCATAATATTTACACCACACATTGCCCTTAGACAGGACATCTCCACTGCCTCCAACCGTCTCCTCGCTGCTGCATTTACCACCCAAGCTTCACATCCATATAAGAGTGTTGGTACTACTATACTTTCATACATTCCCTTCTTTGCCTCCATAGATAACGTTTTTTGACTCCACATATACCCCAATGCACCACTCACCTTTTTTCCCTCATCAGTTCTATGATTAACCTCATCCTTCATAAATCCATCCGCCGACACGTCAACTCCTAGGTATCTGAAAACATTCACTTCTTCCATACTCCTCCCCAATTTGATATCCAATTTTTCTTTATCTAAATCATGTGATACCCTCATCACCTTACTCTTTTCTATGTTCACTTTCAACTTTCTACCTTTACACACATTCCCAAACGCACCCACTAACCTTTGCAATTTTTCTTTAGAATCTCCCATAAGCACAGTATCATCAGCAAAAAGTAACTGTGTCAATCCCCATTTTGAATTTGATTCCCAATAATTTAATCCCACCCCTCTCCCGAACACCCTAGCATTTACTTCTTTTACAACCCCATCTATAAATATATTAAACAACCATGGTGACATCACACATCCCTAAGACCTACTTTTACCGGGAAGTATTCTCCCTCTCTTCTACACACCCTAACCTGAGCCTCACTATCCTCATAAAAACTCTTAACAGCATAAAGTAACTTACCACCTATTCCATATACTTGCAACATCTGCCACATTGCTCCTCTATCCACTCTATCATATGCCTTTTCTAAATCCATAAATGCAATAAAAACTTCCCTACCTTTATCTAAATACTGTTCACATATATGCTACAATGTAAACACTTGATCTACACATCCCCTACCCACTCTGAAGCCTCCTTGCTCATCCGCAATCCTACATTCTGTCTTACCTCTAATTCTTTCAATTATAACCCTACCGTATACTTTTCCTGGTATACTCAGTAAACTTATTCCTCCATAATTTTTACAATCTCTTTTGTCCCCTTTCCCTTTATATAAAGGGACTATACATGCTCTCCGCCAATCCCTAGGTACCTTTCCATCTTTCATACATTTATTAAACAAGAGTACCAACCACTCCAACACTATATCCCCCCCTGCTTTTAACATTTCTGTCATGATCCCATCAGTTCCAGCTGCTTTACCCCCTTTCATTCTACGTAATGCCTCACGTACCTCCACCACACTTACATTCTACTCTTCTTCACTCCTAAAAGATGGTATACCTCCCTGGCCAGTGCATGAAATAACCGCCTCCCTTTCTTCCTCAACATTTAAAAGTTCCTCAAAATATTCTCGCCATCTACCTAATACCTCCCTCTCCCCATCTACTAACTCCCCTACTCTATTTTTAACTGACAAATCCATACTTTCCCTAGGCTTTCTTAACTTGTTTAACTCACTCCAAAATTTTTTCTTATTTTCATATACTCTGCTCTTCTTATAACACTTTTGCTTTGTAAAAACCTCTCATAAGCTACCTTTTTCTCTTTTATCACTCCCTTTACTTCATCATTCCACCAATCACTCCTCTTTCCTCCTGCCCCCACCCTCCTATAACCACAAGCTTCTGCCCCACATTCTAATACTGCATTTTTAAAACTATTCCAACCCTCTTCAACCCCCCCCCCCACTACTCATCTTTGCACTAGCCCACCTTTCTGCCAGTTATCGCTTATATCTCACACGAACTTCATGCTCCCTTAGTTTATACACTTTCACCTCCCTCTTACTTGTTGTTGCCACGTTCCTCTTTTCTCATCTACCTCTTACTCTAACTGTAGCTACAACTAAATAATGATCCGATATATCAGTTGCCCCTCTATAAACATGTACATCCTGGACCCTACCCATCAACCTTTTATCCACCAATACATAATCTAACAAACTACTTTCATTACGTGCTACATCATACCTTGTATATTCATTTATCCTCTTTTTCATAAAATATGTATTACTTATTACCAAATTTCTTTCTACACATAGCTCAATTAAAGGCTCCCCATTTGCATTTACCCCTGGCACCCCAAATTTACCTACTACTCCCTCCATAACATTTTTACCCACTTTAGCATTGAAATCCCCAACCACCATTACTCTCACACTTGATTCAAAACTCCCCACGCATTCACTCAACATTTCTCAAAATCTCTCTCTCTCCTCTACACTTCTCTCTTCTCCAGGTGCACACACGCTTACTATAACCCACTTTTCACATCCAATCTTTATTTTACTCCACATAATCCTTGAATTAATGCATTTGTAGTCCCTCTTTTCCTACCATAGCTTATCCTTCAACATTATTGCAAACACAGGCAAACACACAGGCAAACACACAGGCAAATTTGTTGTGACATAAAGCCAAGGTCACACACAGACAAGTTTGTGACACAAAGACAAAGTCACACACAGGCAGGTAAACAAGAACATGGACACACACAGCGCAAAAACAAAACAATAAAACACACAAACAAGAGGCAGACATGGAAATGGACAATTATTAACACGAGAAAATACGAATGAAATAGATAATTAAACAGAATACAGATACAAACATAAAAATTTGTAGACAGTACAAAGTACAAGAAAACAGACGGAGATAAGAATACAGACAAGACAAACAAGAAAATTCACACTAAAGTCTACGCACATATAAGCAAGTAAACAGACACATACGACACAATAACACACACACACACACACACACACACACACACACACACGAAAATAAAGACAAGCAGACATAGATAAACATACACAGAAGCAAAAAAAAAAAAAAGCAAAGAGATCAAGACAAGCAAATACAAACAAGAAAAGAGAGAGAGAAAAGACACACAGACAAGGATATAAAAAGAAATAAATGATAAAACTGGGGTTGCACTTCCACAAATGAGGTTAAGAAAACTGGGTAAAATACTCCCCAGGGGAAGAATTCCTGACTTGAATTTTGCGTGTGCATTACCATATTGTGTTTTTGTGGGTTTATCCAGCCTCCCCCCCCCTCAAAAAAGCAAAAAATACGCTAAACGGAAAGAGGAGGAGCAGATGAGGGGTAAGAAGGAGGGGTGACGGTTGAGGAGAAAGGGTAGAAGGGGGTTACCAGTGAAGGAAAGGGAAGGGAGGGATTCCGAGTGATGAAGAGGAAGGAAGGAATAGAAAAGGGGAAGGAAGGGGTTATAGGCGATGGGAATGAGGAGAGGGGAGAGGAGAGGAAAACGATTATAAGTTAGGGGGAAAGAGACAGGAAGTTATACATAAAGAAGAAAAAGAGAAAGGAAGGTAGGAAAGAGAAAAGGGAGCAAGACATAGGGAAGGGAAAAATGAAGGGGAAGGGGGGATAGGAAGATATGAGAGGAGTGAAGATATAAGGTAATTATGTTATAATCTTTTAAAAGTATATTATTATTATTATTATTATTATTATTATTATTATTATTATTATTATTACATATGCTCAGTCTACAACATTTCACTGTATTTGCAACTTTAAACTGCTAAATCAGTTTGAGTAATTCTTCATCTTCCATTAGAGTTAAATTGTGTTTCTCTTTCAGAAATACATCACTGTGTGCAGAACCAAAGGGATTTTTTTTTGGAGGGGGGGCGATGAAAACTCACATCCCATTTCGTTTCTCGTTCTCAGTTTCCTCCCTAAAAACAAGTTTTATGGGCCACGCTACATAGCAGTTCAGTAGCGGAACACAGGCTTCGGATCACGAAGCTAATCCTTCTTTATAAGAGAGAGAGAGAGAGAGAGAGAGAGAGAGAGGACTTCTCCAAAACATCACTTCATCTGAGATCATTTATCCTCAGGATGACATAAGTCTGGAACACATTCGTACAGCATTATGTGAACGAGATAAAGTCAGTCGATCAAATGAAAATGCTGACCCACAGATGACCCCAACTCCATCCTGTTCCCTACTTGTATGTATGATGCAGGTAACAGCTCTTAACTTGTCCGTAAAGTTAGGAATCCTTGTAAATAGCTTGTCAATAAAGCTAGGGATCCTTAACCTAACCTTGTCAAACCCTGTGCAAGAAAGAGAGGTAGGTAGGTAGGTAGGTTTTGCTCTGGGTTTAATTTTATCCTGACGTTATGCAGCTGATCACTGAGAAAAAACGCCAGGGAGGGGGGGGGGTGGGTAAGGCTTGCTCTACAGTCTCTCTTTACCATACTTGTCAACACCATTTTCATTCCACCCGTAGCTAACTATTTCATCTATATCACTGCTAGAACTGATGCAGAGGCTGGCCTTTGCATCTCCAGACACCACCATTCCCCCCAAAAATGTGCAATGAATAATATTTCAACTCCTATCCCTAATGTTTTTTGTCAATATCATCTGCCAGTTAACTTTTAGTTAATTTAGTCTGATTACTCGTTAGCTATGCTGACGAAAGCGTTTTCCTTGACACTTTTCCTAAAACTCTAACTTCCACAAGTTTTTTTCTCATATCCTCCAATATCTTCTCTGATCTAACCAAAAATTTGTTTCTTTTACACTTTTTTTCACATTGTCCACAAAGCCATTATTGTATTGCAGATCAAGAAAGTGTACAAGCTTGTTTGTTTTCTGTTTAAAAGTCAGTGTGATAGCAACTTGGCGCCTATATTTGTTTGCTGTTTTGTCGTTGTCTCCCCTCTGTAACTTTGTTCCACTCCCTCACTATTAGAAACCTGATGTAGTGCCGCTCAACCTGCGCTGAAGAACGATGCCTACGAGATAAACCACAGCCTGCTGGCCCAGTGGCTAGCGCGTCGGTCTGGAGTTTTATGACTCTCTGATCGCGGGTTCTAATCCCACCTGTGGTATGATTTGATCCACAGCAGTCGAGAGAGCTAAAGACAGACATTTAACCGGTTTGACTGACGTGATCTTGTATCACTGAGACCACAACTATCAAACTATGAAATCCTTTACGGGACTTTTAAAGAATAAATTAACAGGAAACTCGCCTCTGTTGATCATTATAATTTCGAGGTAAAAAGACCCAAGTGCAACTGTGACATTTTATTGTGGCAACGTTGCCACATCATCACACTAGCTGCACTTTTGTCCTTTTACGTAACATATTGTTAGTAATTCTACCAACATTATTACATTATAATTCTTTTTCGTTAGTTCTGTCGTCTTCTCTCTAAAATGGTGTTTGAATATATTCGTTTAAATAATTTCTTGAGTACCTTGACCATTGATCTCGTCTTTCCTTGGACTCATTCCACTGACAATGTTTCATATTACATTTGGTCAAACTTGCTTCGAGGTTATAGTGAATTCTTCGCCAAAGCTAACTATTATTTAAGTGCAAAAGAGGTTCTCAACTTTAAATCAGCTGGGTTGCTAGTTTCTTGCATTACACACGAGTTTTGTTTATATAGAAAATAGCATTACAAGGAATGCTTACTTCACTTGTTCGCGCTGCGGCTCGGCAGTTGTAAAACTTTAATTGGTTACTAAATACCTTGAGTGCAGATGTGTGTGTAATTTGGGGAGTTTGTATGTTGAAAATCCAGTGTTTTTTTTTTTTTTACCAGGGTTTATCACAAATGTATAGTGCCAAAGTAGTAAAAATTCAGCTTTCCATTTTCGTAATGTGCGGTACTGAGAAAAGCTCTCTTCTGTCCTGATAGCTTTACACTTTTATTTATCTCCAGACGCATGCATCTCTAGCGCTCGCTCTCTCTCTCTCTCTCTCTCTCTCTCTCTCTCTCTCTTTCGACTGCTAGTTGAAAGACTCTTGCACTTCTGAGCTTAAAATATTTTATGATGCCTCGTCAAATGTGGTCATACAATACCCTCGCCATCCTCTCGTCTTGTCTGTTTCAGATCCTGGATTACAGCTATGTCTCATTTTCCATTCGATAAATTTTCTGTGGCACAAGTTACAAACCTAGTCTCTTCCCTGGCCCCGATGGTCTATCTGGCACCATTGGTCCAGTATCTTTGATCTCCCTCACTCACTTGATCTCTCCCATTCCCTTGATCTCCCTCACTCCCTTGATCTCCATCACATCCTTGATCTCCATCACTACATTGGTCTTCCTCTCACCCTTGATCTCTCTCACACTCTTGAATCCCCTCACACCCTTGATCTCCGGTTCACCCTTGAATCCCCTCACACCCTTGATCTCCGGCTCACCCTTGAATCCCCTCACACCCTTGATCTCCGGCTCACCCTTGAATCCCCTCACACCTTTGATTCCCATCACACCCTTGGTTTCCGGTTGGAAATCATCATTATAATTATTAATCATTATAATATTTAAGGAATTTCGAAACATTGGGCTTTTTGAATGGGAGGTAATGAAATTTGATCCAGTCGAAAGGGTAGCTCTAACTCCTTGATCAAGAGCCCTTCACCAGCATCAAGGTTTCCATCTCAGAGGGTTCTGTCCTTCAAAAGACGTACGGGGAGATATATTTCTCCAATTTGATGATGATATATTTTTTTCCTTTTACGACTGTACCATTCAAACACTGTTTACATGATTTAATGTAATAATATCTTGTTCTTTATGATCCAGGGCAAGAGTATCTTGTTCCTGTGCAACAATATCACATACCTTCAAGACCCAGTGCTTTGATATCACATACCTTCACGACCCAGTGCTTTGATATCACATACCTTCACGACCCAGTGCTTTGATATCACATACCTTCACGACCCAGTGCTTTGATATCACATACCTTCACGACCCAGTGCTTTGATATCACATACCTTCACGACCCAGTGCTTTGATATCACATACCTTCACGACCCAGTGTGATAATATCACATACCTTCACGACCCAGTGTGATATCACATACCTTCACTATCCAGTGTGATAATATCACATACCTTCACGACCCAGTGTGATAATATCACATACCTTCACGACCCAGTGTGATAATATCACATACCTTCACGACCCAGTGTGATAATATCACATACCTTCACGACCCAGTGTGATAATATCACATACCTTCACGACCCAGTGTGATAATATCACATACCTTCACGACCCAGTGTGATAATATCACATACCTTCACGACCCAGTGTGATAATATCACATACCTTCACGACCCAGTGTGATAATATCACATACCTTCACGACCCAGTGTGATAATATCACATACCTTCACGACCCAGTGTGATAATATCACATACCTTCACGACCCAGTGTGATAATATCACATACCTTCACGACCCAGTGCTTTGATATCACATACCTTCACGACCCAGTGTGATAATATCACATACCTTCACGACCCAGTGTGATAATATCACATACCTTCACTACCCAGTGTGATAATATCACATACCTTCACGAGTCAGTGTGATAATATCACATACCTTCACGACCCAGTGCTTTGATATCACATACCTTCACGACCCAGTGCTTTGATATCACATACCTTCACGACCCAGTGCTTTGATATCACATACCTTCACGACCCAGTGTGATAATATCACATACCTTCACGACCCAGTACGATAATATCACATACCTTCACGACCCAGTGTCATAATATCACATACCTTCACGACCCAGTGTGATAATATCACATACCTTCACGACCCAGTGTGATAATATCACATACCTTCACGACCCAGTGTCATAATATCACATACCTTCACGACCCAGTGTGATAATATCACATACCTTCATTACCCAGTACGATAATATCACATACCTTCACGACCCAGTGTGATAATATCACATACCTTCATTACCCAGTACGATAATATCACATACCTTCACGACCCAGTGTGATAATATCACATACCTTCACGACCCAGTGCGATATCATCTCCTTCCTTGACGACCTAATACAATTTCTCATGACGATTCAGCGAGATATCACAACATGACATCCCAGCATCACATACCCCCACCATCCTGCTCACATGTCAGTATTTGTAAACAAGAAAATCCTTCGTGTACTCTAAAACAAAATAACTAATGAGCTAATTTAAGACTTTTTATCCATTAGAGTTAAGCCATTATATTAATTTAATATATAACGAATAAAACTGATGAATCGATATGAATCTTACGTGATGAGTGTGACTGGTGGGTCTCTGTTGCCTCACGAAATCGTAATGACACGATTGGAAACAAACCATACCACGGGTGGGGTTAGAACCCGCGATCAAGAGTCTGTGATCGCGTGGTATGGTTTCTTTCTCTGTCTGTTGCTGAAATTTGCCCATTTTGATTCAGACGGTGATATATAAGAAACATAAGGAGGAACACTGCAGAAAGCCTACTGGCCCATAGTAGGCAGATTTGAGAAAGACCTGCCTAGTATGGGCCAATAAACCTGTTACAGTGTTACTCCATTATGTTCGTAAGTGTATGGGTGGGAATAGTTGGTTCAGAGAACGGCGTGCCTTGTATGAGCCAGTAGGCCTGCTGCAGTGTTCCTCCATTCTTATGTTATGGCCTCCTCAAACTCACTACATTCACGTAACGTGGGCTTTTTAACTGGGTTACCGTGGTTTTTAACTGGGTTACCGTGGTTTTTAACTGGGTTACTGAGGTTTTTAACTGGGTTACCGTGGTTTTTAACTGGGTTACCGTGGTTTTTAACTGGGTTACCATGGTTTATACTGGGTTACTGTGGTTTTTAACTGGGTTACTGTGGGTTTTAACTGGGTTACCGTGGTTTTTAACTGGGTTACCGTGGTTTTTAACTGGGTTACTGTGGTTTTTAACTGGGTTACCGTGGTTTTTAACTGGGTTACCGTGGTTTTTAACTGGGTTACCGTGGTTTTTAACTTGTCAGAGTGGAAGAATTTCAACGTCTCGTGTAACTTGTAAAAAAAAACACTCAGCTTACTTGTCACTAAGTGAAAAAATAACACCTCCCGGTCCAGTACCCCAGTTCGAGTCCTGCATTCTCAAGAACACTGCTCTAAAGCATTGTTGGTAAGATGTGAAAGAATTATGCAAATAGTTAAAGCACAAAGTGAAAGAGGAAGGAAGAATAAATTGGTGTAAGAGGATTAAAGAGGAAGGAGAGAAGGAGTTGTCTCAAGATCTAAGTATAAAAGAGTTTAAAAGGAATTATAAAGAAAGAGTGTAAGAAAAGAAGAAAGAAATATAAGATAAAGGAGTGCAAGAGGAGGAAGTAGAAAGGAATAAAGCAATATAAATAGAAGGGAAAAAATGAGTGAAAAATGAGATGGAATTAAGAAAATCTAATAGAAGAAGGAAAAGTATGACGAGAGAAATTAAGTGGAGTGTGTGAAAGTGAAGGAAGGAAGACTAGTGGTAGACAGGTACTGGGTTTATTTTCTTCCCTATTACCCCCTTTTCCCTTTTCCAAACTCAATTCTCCATTCCTTTACTCTCCCTTTCCCCTCCTGCACCTCTAAGCCTTTGATAAGCCCACAAGAATAGTGTGTATATTTTAACGTACTCTTAGATGACTTTATTGGAGAGAGAGAGAGAGAGAGAGAGAGAGAGAGAGAGAGAGAGAGAGAGAGAGAGAGAGAGAGAGAGAGAGAGAGAGAGAGAACCACTCCCAAGAGACACAAATCCTGTTATAATCTCCTAAAACACTTTCTTTCAGAAGATCCTTGCAATTAATACATTTTTTTTAAAAAGATATTTTACAACCAGGTTGGCATTTCCTTTTGTTTTTCCTGAGTGACAACTAGCAGGGTGCCAGAGTATCGGTATCGTTGGTATCGGTATCGGCCTAAAAATGACTCGGTACAAGGGGACAAAATTGATATCGTCCCATTACTAATGACAACACGATTAAAAAAAATCTACTGAATGCAAGAGTTTATTCCTGGCTTTACTTAACAGAGAATAAAGAAAATGCGGAATTGAATATTTCAGAGGAGTGTTCAGGGGATCACTGGGTGAGAGGAGGTCAAGAAATAAGGGATCATTTGGAGTATGTGGAAATTTCTTGATGGCTGCGTAAGTCAAGGTTTAAGGAGGTGAACACCGTGCTAAGTTCGTCTAATTGGTGTAATTATCCAGATTACCATATTAACCAGGGGTGGATTTTACTACGACCCCAGGCACCACCACCACTAACTCCAACACCCCTACCACTACCCCTTCTTCCCTACCACTTTTAAACACTACTACAGCCATCCTTATCATATTTAACACCTTCTCCGTTACCTCCAACACTCCCACCACCACTACCACATCCTACACCAATACTTCCACCCCTCACACCACAACCACCACTACCTTTAACATCCTCACCATACCCTAAAACACCCTATCACCTTCAACACCCCATCACCATCTCCAACGCCCTCTATTCTCGGGAACAAAAATCTATTTTTTTTGCAGCCAGTTAGCGTAACAGAATCAAACTGCTGGGTTCAAACCAGCAGGATTTTTTCGTTAGCAAGTTGTGTGTGTAGGGGAGGAGACCGTGGCCGCTGGACGTAGCGAGACCTGTGTTTGTGTGCTACACACTTTGTTATCTTTCCTTGTGACGAAGGTAATTCAGTTACTTCCCGTGATCGCGAGGATTACCTCTGAAAGAACGAGTCTTTGCTCTGTGACTCTCGTACCTACACTTGTCTTGGCTCACGTTAAGATAAATTTCTACTTTAAACTATGTATTTTTACACTGAAACAGAATAACAAAGAGAAACCAAAGGTTTGGTCTAGGGTTCGTAACTTTATTTATAAGCTAAGAGCTGTTACCTACATCAACTCATTTAAATGCCGTTTAATGTTATGAGATATACATACAGGGAGCAGGATGAAGTTGGAGGCATCTGTGGGTCAGTGATTTCGTTTGGTCAACTGACTTTTTCTCGTTGATGTTGTGCTGTACGAAAATGTTACAGACACGAGCTCGTCTTTCTCTCTGGCTTTGATCTTGTTGAACGCCCCTATGTTATTAATCCATCTTGGCCTCAATTTTATGGTGTCCCTAAAACTCATAAAGCTGGTGTTCCATTAGTGGCTCTCTCTCATCCTCATACAGCCTGGGTTGCTAAATCTCTCACGCTTTTTCTTCCTCCTCTTCCTGGGTACTTTCATCAAACTAAGCCTCGATGTAGTCCCTGCTAATTTTCAATTTTTATGACGATCTCACTTTTATTAAGAAGTCTACCAAGGAGGAATTACCTCGCCTCTCAACTCCTACAGAATGTCGTTCCTAATCTAGTCCATCTTCATGTAGATAATGATTCCATTTCCTTCCAGTGATGCTTCTTTTTAAAGACGTTTGGTGGTGGTAAGTGCTCTTCAATGTCCCATGTACTTGCTAACATTTATGTAAATTATTTTGCCACTGCTAGATTAATCAAGCAGTTAACAAGGAAGCTTAGCTAAAGTTTGGCTGTTAGGACAGAAGAACCTAGAAAGCAGCCATAGGTGTGTCACGGGTAACAGATGTATGGTTTCACTCCAGATTAAAATTATACGTCCTTCTCTCTGGATTTGCATTGTAGATGATGACTTCGCTTTCTGGCCTCAACCCTCAACCTTCAACCCTTTCTTGTTGCCTTATCGACTTTAAAGCTGAACGGAATCTATTTCCTTACCTTAAAGTTCATGTCTACCACTCTGTGGCTGCCATTCTCTTCTTTTTCCATCTACAAGCTCATGTGCAGTACCATGTACATTCATCCCTCTTCCTATCATGTACAAGCTTTTAACATTCATATTTCTCTCTTCCACCACGCCATCAGCACCTGTAATGACCCGTTACTCTTCAGCTTATGTACACACTTGTTTTGGTTAGCCTATTAATTACAGAAACTACCTGTTTTCGTGCTAAATAGGACTTTCTTCTCTAACTCCGATTTCTTTTTACCGTGATGATACCAGAGCATTTTTAATTTGCAAATTATTATTAACATCCTTAGTCCACTAGAATTTTAACTTGTCTTTCATGTAACTAGATATACTTGATAGAACTCATGCTTATTCTATTACCGATACTTCAGGTATTTTTCTCTTTCCTGTGACATTTGTATTTTTCAATACACTGTGAAACTAGCCGCTTTCTTCCTGATCCAGATTATTATTATTACATTCTTGGGAAAATGCTAAACACGTAGGGGGTTACAGTGCCTGTGGTAATGATAGCAATCAGATTACGTCCACGGAGAAAAAGGGTAACTTCAGAATCAAATAGCCCCAATGAAAAGTTATCACCTTGCTGACACTAATACTTTTCTGTCATTTTAAGGGTCATAATAGTCGCGTATGCTATTTTCCTCTGGCAAAACTCTCTCTTTTGGCCTCAGAAGCGCCGTCCTGAGAGGCGGTAATTTCTAAGTAATATTACCTCCAGCTCTCCTGGAACCTTTGATGCTTCCGTTGCTGATGAAATTTTAATTGAATACCTGACCATATCCTCATTACCTTACTGAAGTCTCCCAGCTCAGACTGACAGACTTCAGCACTCAGTATGTAACCTATCCTGTGCGATGGAATATGACAGGGGAAACAAAGCCTTTGTTCCCTTTGTGTATCTGTCATATAAAATTGAGTCGCAAGACAATGTTGATGCATTCAGTTGCGCTAAATAATATAAGAGTGTTCCTGGTAATGCTTACCTTTCCTAGTACATTGCCAAACGCTCTAATCTCCAGAACATGCGTGACCTAACTTGATCTTACATTTCACCTTACCTATTTTTCGCCTAGACGAATTTCAAGGTTAACATTGACTTTTTTTTCCCTCTCTCAATCACGTTATGAAAATTATCCAGGATGAGCCGTAACGTCATCCATATTCTCGTCCAGTTTGTGGTCCAGCTGAGAGTTGTCACCAACGTCGGTGAGCTACGACATCTCACACACCCAGGGAAGCTGGGAACAGCATCCATAGACCAGTATATTTTCCCTCGGTCTCTCCCCTCTGTCCACTAGTATTTCCCCTACACACACACACACCTTCCTCGCAACATCCTCTACACTTTTATTCCCCTACTCGTTCTTCCCCTCTTTACTCTTACTTGAATTACTACTAAATTTGATTTACACTTTTCCATTTCATGACATCTGTTTCTACAGATCTTATGAATATTTTCTCTGTCCTTTAGACGGTCTTCGCAATTCATCCTATTACTAGCATCTCTCTCTCTCTCTCTTCCAAGCCCCACCATTCTCCTCCCGTGTATCTCCTCCTATACACAATCTCCACCTCCCAAACCGGCCCTCCTCCTCCTATTTTCCTCACCCTCCACCTCCCTCGCCCTCCCATTAACCTATCCCTCCCCTCAGCCATCCCGTCCCATTCACCCTCCATCATCATAAAGTCTATCTCTTACCCTTGTTTCATCCCCCATTCATAATTACTCCTGCAGCTTCCTCCCATCTCTCTCACTGCTCTATCTTCTCCCTCTTCCACATTTTCTATCCTACTTTTTGCTTTTCCTTATTCTACAGTTTTCCAAATACAAATCCTTTTCTTTCTTTTCTTTCTCTTTGTCTTTCACTTCCTTATTCCACTCTTTTCCCTTTCACTTTCTCTTCTATATCTTTTCTAACTCTCCATCTTTCTCTTCCGTCTCCATATGTATTACTCTTTTCCGCTTTCCCAACGTCCTCTTGTATTTCTCTTCCCCTTTCTCCTCTGTAACACAGTTTTTCTTAATTTTCTCTCCAAATGTACAAAACCTCATTCGATACAACTCACATGAGATCAGATAGTGTTCAGGACACAATAGAATTTACAAAAGCAGCTCAAGAAACATTCAGGACACACTGGTACTCACAAAAGCAGTTCAGGCAACATTCAGGACACACTGGTACTCACAAAAGCAGTTTAGGCAACATTCAGGACACACTGGTACTCACAAAAGCAGTTTAGGCAACATTCAGGACACACTGGTACTCACAAAAGCAGTTTAGGCAACATTCAGGACACACTGGTACTCACAAAAGCAGTTTAGGCAACATTCAGGACACACTGGTACTCACAAAAGCAGTTCAGGCAACATTCAGGACACACTGGTACTCACAAAAGCAGTTCAGGCAACATTCAGGACACACTGGTACTCACAAAAGCAGCTCAGGCAACATTCAGGACACACTGGTACTCACAAAAGCAGCTCAGGCAACATTCAGGACACACTGGTACTCACAAAAGCAGCTCAGGCAACATTCAGGACACACTGGTACTCACAAAAGCAGTTCAGGCAACATTCAGGACACACAATACAACATTACAACCATGAACTTATTGTCTCCTAAATGAATTGGATTTTTTTCTTTTTTTTATATTTTTAAGTTGCTTTGTGAGGTAAAGATCTGTTTACTTAATGAACTGTGGAAGGAGGAAGGAAGAAAGGGATGTGAGGGATTGAAGGAAGGAAGAAGAGAAGAGGGAAGGAGGAGAGGGTGGGAAAACTGAGGAAAGGGAGTAATGAGATAGTGAAGGAGAAAGGGAGGAATTAGGTGAGGGAAAGAATTTGTGAGAGAGGGAGTAGCTTGGGAGAGAAGAAGGATATAGTGAGAGAGGGAGATAGACGGAGAGGAATGAGCTAGGGGAGTGAGGGAGTGAGAGAGGGAGGGGTAAGGGAAAGAATGGAACGGAGAAAAGGAGAGTGCTGGATGTGGACAAAGGCATTTACATAAATAATGTACATGCGAGTTTTTTGAATGTATATGTGCGTGCTTGCGTGTGCACGCTCACCAGATTGTAATTTTAGAGGGTGAGTTATGGCTCCTGGCCCAGATTCATGCACTGGCTCATACTGGGCTCATTCTCCTTGCTTTATGATCTCAATTATGTCCAACTGCGACCGGTGCTAAGAGCTTTTCTCCTTACTGCTAATTGCCTGTTCAACCAGGCTGTTTCTGTTGGCAACCTTCTGGCCTACATATCTACCACAATCTGGCTGATATTTCGCTTGGCAGAGATAGCAATTCATTTCCTCCTTTTTCGTCCCGTCTTTCATACACCCATCTGTTTACCTTACCTGGAGAGAGTTCCGGGGGTCAACGCCCCCGCGGCCCGGTCTGTGACCAGGCCTCCTTAGGTCAGTGTCCCAGGATGCGACCCACACCAGTCGACTAACACCCAGGTACCCATTTTACTGATGGGGAACATAGACAACAGGTGGAAAGAAACACGTCCAATGTTTCTACTCTGGCTGGGAATCGAACCCAGGCCCTCACCGTGTGAAGCGAGAGCGTTAACCACCAGGCCACCAGAGCCCATGTTACGTTGGTTTGTCCCTTATTACTTTGATTGTAAGGTTCTCACTACATGTTCTAGTGTGGGGTGAAGGTTTTACTTAATGGCCTTATTTGTCTAGGGGTAATACTTACATCATGGCTGATCATCTTGAGTGTCTCTGATACCTTTTCACCAGCCCTCTTCACAGGTTATGTAAACTACTACTATAAAAATATAACTGTATTCTCAATAGATATGTACAGAATATACAATCACAGCCTCCATTTTCAAAACAAATCTACACACTCCATCCTGTGCTCCACATGGTGTGTTCCAACACTCTTCCTTCTCTCTCCTTGACATAACTCTGGGCTAACCAGTGTCAGAATTTGTAAATACATTAACGCCCTCCTTCCAATATATCTGGTATTTCATTACCTAAACGTTTTGTTTTCATCACCTTCTTGTTCTTTCTGTGTTCAAATTTAATTTTCATCTCTTACGCATCTTCCCAAACTCAACCAAATTCTCTCCAGAATTTCTCAAATGAACGATGGGACCTGCAAAGAGTGCCTTTAACAATTCACGTTAGACTCATTATCCTTCAATATCACTCGTCCCCACTAACACACTAGCATTCATTTCTTTTACCTTACCTATCAACGGATTTGACAGTCATTGTGACATCAGAAATACTTACCAGAGGCGCACTATTGCTGGAAAATGGTTCTTTTCTCTTCTACTTACCTTAACCTGACTCACTTTCTGTTTAAAACTCTGTACTGCTTTTAGTGACCTGCTACTTGTTTCAGGCATTTGCAGTATCTGTCACACTGCCCTTCTATCCATCTTATCACACGATTTTCCTATATCCATACATGAAATGAACAATTCCTGTCTCTTATCCCAGTACTGTTTACTTTTATTCTTCGGTGTAAACACTCCACAACCCCCAACTTTCTTAAATCCTCCTTGAATATTAAAGTGGTATAAAATACCGACAGGTTGTTAGGTAAGACACATATGCAACAGTTAGGCATCTTTATTTCGAAACGTTTCGCCTACACAGTAGACTTCAAGGGTGATGGACTGATTACATCGTCTTCACGTCTCTTCTATCAACTTTTCTGTACTCGACTGAAGAAGCCTACTGTGTAGGCGAAACGTTTTGAAATAAAGATACCTAACTGTTGCATATGTGTATTATCTAAATCCTCCTTGTTCCTCTGCAATTCTATTATTTGTCTAATCTCTTTTTTAATTAAAATTGTACCATATACTTGGTATATTCTTACTCTCTTTTTTGACCCATTTTTCTTTATTCCAAGAAACTATGCTTGTTCACTGGCAGTCCTTAGGTACCTTCCCTTCTTTCATGCATATATTAAACTAATACACCATCTATTTCAATACAGCATTCTCATCTGGTTTTAGCATCTCTCTCCTAATCCTGTCTGACCCAGGTGCTGTACCCCTTTATTTCTTTCCACTGTCTCTTGCACGTTCCCCACCTTCATTTATGGCTCTTCCTTAGTCCTATCAGAACCTACTCCTCCTTGCCCAATATAAGAAATCACTACCTTTTATCTTCAACATTTAACAGCTCCTCGAAATATTCTCTCCATCCTTCCAGTACCACCAGTAAACTATCCATCTCTCCTCTTTCGTTCCTGCTTGGTAAATCCATTTGTTTTCCAGGTGTTAACATATTAATCTCTCTCCGTAACTATGTCTTATTCTCAGTATAATTTGCTGACAAAAACTCACCCATTCTCTCACTTATTCTTCCTTTGCACTCCTCACCACTCTTTTAACATCTCGCTTTCTCTCTCTCTCTACCTTCTGTATCTTGTTTTCTGGATTGCAAAAAAAAAAAAAAATCTGTATTTTTCACTCTTACCAACCTCTTTACCTCCTCTTCCTGCAATCATTCTTTTTCCAACACACACATCCAGCCTAATTTAAATACAAACTTCTGTTTCCTACTGTAGTACTGCATTCATAAATCTCTCACACCTCTTCCATCTTCTCATTATCTGCACTCTTCTCTGTAGCCCACCTTTCAGTAACTGCTTATACTACTCACTAACTGCTTATATCACTAACTGCCCCCGTCTTTAGTTCATTCACTTTCACATTTCACTTGTCCACTTGCACTATTATCCTTGAACTCAATTTGCTTCTTACTCTTACTGTAGCTACCAATGAATATTAATCTGATATAATACTCACTCTTCCAATACAACATCCAAAAGTCTACCCTGTCAACCTTTCATCTAACACTAGTCTAACAAGTTGTTAGGTAAGACACATATGCAACAGTTAGGCATCTTTAGTTCGAAACGTTTCGCCTACACAGTAGGCTTCTTCAGTCGAGTACAGAAAAGTTGATAGAAGCAGAAGATACTTGAAGACGATGTAAACAGTCCATCACCCTTGTAAGTTTGAGGTGGTCAGTCCCTCAGTCTGGAGAAGAGTATCGTTCCATAGTCTGAAACAATATGGAGTTTGAAGAGTCTAACAAACTGCTAAATTATGTATTGGTAACGTAACAGCTTCACCCTCTTGCATGGACCTCACTCTCCTCATAAAATCACTTTAAAGCTTTCAAGCACTTAACACTTCAACAATTTACTTTTAACACAAGTCACATCGCTCCCTGTCATATTTCCATAATTTTTATGACTGCAAACGGCAATTCTACCATTTCTTTATCTAAGTTCTGTTCACTTAGGTGCTTTAATGTAAACTCTTAATTTACATTTGTCGTTTTCTTTTTAAATACACTGTGTAAAATCTATACTCATAAGTCTGTCAAATGAACCATACCACTGGCGGGGTTGAGCTCTCTGATCGCGGGTTCAAACCCCGCCCGTGGTATGGTTTTTTTTTTTTTGGTCAAATACTTTACCTCTTATACTCAACATATATATTCCTATATAATTCTTACACTCTGTGTTGTTAGTTTTCTTCATACCATAAAACTGCACTTTCCTTTTCTTGCTAATCTCTGGGTACTTTCCCTTCTTTTCATGCACATTATTTTTATATCAATTTCAAAGCGCTAAATATAAATAGGTCAATCACCTTCAAATGAGAGTTAAATTATTTTTATCTAAGGGGGAAGGGGGCGTGTAGCCCTCCTCCTTTGAATCCAAAGCTCTTTAACTGGATCAAGGAACACTCCTTGGAGGATCAGAAACTGAACATTCGTCCAAGACACTCAAACAGCTAGCTGTCACTCAAGGTAAATATGTAATGTAATATTACCATTACTCACATGACTCAACCATGAGCTAATATATACACCTGTCAGTGTTGCCACTTCGGGTCTTAATTACAGATGCAATTAACTAGTTCGTGCCTGAGGCAGATATAATTATTGATAGGGCTTTGGATGCTGGCAATACAGTCTTGGACCTTCAGCTTCCTGTTTATATTATCGTTGAAGCTGCTATTATGGCTGCTGATCCTGTTATTATATCATGCTTCCGCTACTGTTATCGCTGCTCCTGTTATAACTGTTGTTTTTGTGGGGTGATGATGCTAGTACCTCTGCAGCTTTTGTTATTGCTACTGCTTGTACTACTAGTGAAATTGTGGTTGCTATTGCTGCTGTTGCTTGCTGTTGTAAGTACCATTGATGTAGTTATTACTGATTTCAGAGATGCTATTACTGCTGTTTCTAGCATTACCGATTGTAATGATGCTGTTATTGCTGCTTCTGATATTATTGCTGCTACTGCTATTACTGCAGATATTAATGCTTAAGATTCCACTGTTTCTGCTGTTGCAGCTGTTACTATTACCACTGCTGATATTACTGCTTAAATTGATGCTGTAACTATTACTGATGTTGATGCTTCTGATACTACTACAGGTACAGCTAACGGAGCCCAAACTGAGGTTTCTGCGGTCACTACTGTTGCACTTGTATCTCTAGTGAAACTGCTGCAACTATGGCTGTCACTACTGCTGTTGTTGTCACTGCAGCTGTTGTTGTCACTGCAGCTGATGTCACAACCTCTGATGTAGAGGCTACTTATGTCTCTATGATGATACAGCAACTACTCTACTATTTTATACTATCGTATATATTCTGGCTCCCTTCCCTTCGCGCTTCTGTGTGGCTAGTCAATGGTTCAAGTCTGACTGAAATTTTGTCATAACTTTCGTTTTTCTGAGTGCGGGTTATTTGTGTATATTTTTTTTTTATGTTGCTACAGAGGCTTGTGTTATATTGTTACTTGTTGGTGGTTGTTCCTACTGCTGGTGTCATTACTGCTGTTGCTGTCAAGAAGTCAAATGTCTGTGTCTACCGTTACTTTATTTATGTCTGCTGTTAAAGACATTGCCTCTGCTACTGCCGTCATGTCATTGTCTCTGCTGCTGCCGTCATGTTATTACCTTTGCTACTGCCGTCATGGCATTGTCTCTGCTACTGCCGTCATGTCATTGTCTCTGCTACTGCCGTCAAGTCACTTCCTCTACTGCCATCATGTCTGCCTCTGCTAGTGCCGTCATGCCATTGCCTCTGCTACTGCCGTCATGTCGTTGCTTCTGCCGTCATGTCATTGCCTCTACTACTGCTGTCATGTCACTGCTCTCATTGCTGCTATTTAGACTGATGCTGTTCTCGCTGTTACTGCTGTTACCGCAGCTGCTGTATTTACTGTGTCTTATGTACGGGGAAATATTATGAAGTGGAAAATTTGGTGAGCAGCCAAATATTAAGAGATTTAGATGGCTGATAAAAGGAAGAAAAGCGAATAAACGTAAAGGAAGAAGATAAAATGGAGAAACACAGATAAACAAAGGTATTAAAAAAGATAACAAAAAGAGATCAAACTAGGTGGAAAACGGAACAGAGAAAGGAGAACGAGGAGAGAACAAGAAAGAACAAACATAGCAGAATAAACCCTAGTTACTAACGGAAGAAATCTTTGCCAACTCAACAGACACACTCGTCTTCCAGAAAATAAATTTCCCTTTCACTCCAGTGCCACTACTGCCAGGTTAGTGCCCGGAGCGAGGAGAGACAAGGACCAAACTGGCACGGTTCTCAAGGATATCTCTAAAACTGGATTAGAAAAGAACCGGATAAGGAGGAGGCCGGAATAGGCGAATTTGTTTTTGATGTAATTTATGTTCTAGAAAGGGTCGGATAAAGAGGAATTCAGTTACCTGAAAGACCTTGAAAAAAAAATTAGACTTTGAATATAGGAATTAGATTCTGAATGAAGCGATTTTAGATTATGTTATGAAATTTCAAAATTAAGGGAATACATACATCAAAGGGCATTGAAAAGTGCAGTCTTGAGTGCAAAGCAGTGTATATATATATATATATATATATATATATATATATATATATATATATATATATATATATATATATATGTCGTGCCGAATATGCAAAACTGGTCAATTAGCAAGAGCTCATTTAAAATTAAGTCCTTCTGAAATTTCTCTTATACGTTTAAAGATATATTTTATTCATTAATGTTAATGTAAAAAATTTTAATTTTGCACCAAAAGAATCTTAGAAAACTTACCTAACCTTATTATAACAAGAACAATTTATTTTAGCCTAACCCAACTAAATATATTTTAGATTTGTTTACAATAATTTAATACTAAACAAACACAGTGAAATATATTTTTTTCGTTAGGTTCAGAATGATTTTGGCGAAATTATTGCATACACAAATTTTCGCTTGTCCTATATGGCAAGATGAGCGTTGCTATTTAAGCCAAGATCGCAAGTTCTGCCTATTCGGCACGACATATATAATGTCGTGCCGAATAGGCAGAACTTGCGATCTTGGCTTAAAAAGCAACGCTCATCTTGCCATATAAGACAAGTGAAAATTTGTGTATGCAATAACTTCGTCAAATTTATTCTAAACCTAACGAAAAATATATATTTCATTGTGTTTATTTAGCATTAAATTATTTTAAACGTATCTAAAATATATTTAGTTGGGTTAGGCAAAAATAAATTGTTCTTGTTATAATAAGGTTAGGTAAGTTTTCTAAGATTCTTTTGGTGCAAAATTAAAATTTTTTACATTAACATTAATGAATAAAATATATCTTTAAACGTATAAGAGAAATTTTTTAGAAAGGACTTAATTTTAAATGAGTTCTTGCTAACTGACCAGTTTTACATATTCGGCACGACATATATATAATGTCGTGCCGAATAGGTTAAACTTGCGATTTTGCCTTAAATAGCAACGCTCTTCATGCCGAATAAGGCAAGCGAAAATTTGTGTATGCAATAATTTCGCAAAAATCATTCTGAACCTAACGAAAAAATTATATTTCAGTATGTTTATTATTAAATTATTGTCAACTTATCTAAAATATATTTACCTGGATTAGGCTAAATTAAATTGTGCTTGTTATAATAAGGTTAGGTAAGTTTTCTAAGGTGAATATATATATATATATATATATATATATATATATATATATATATATATATATATATATATATATATATATATATATATATATATATATATATACCCATGTCATTAAACTCGCATACTAATGAGTGTTTGGTAGATGGGGAGAGTATTTTACAACTCATAACATTCTGTAAATGATGAACAGTTGAAAAAAACATATTTGAACAGCCGGGGTCATAATGGGCTCCTGCTGTTGTTGTTCAAGAATGTGTCATACTAATTATTTTAATTACCTAATTATATTCATCTGGCTGGTTAATGATAGCGATAAATACGAAAGTAATGATGTATTTTCCGATTTGAGGAATTAACGAAATTATAAAGAATGGAAATTAATGCTGTTACGAATGGCATTATTTACACGAGAGGGATGGCAAAGGTGGAGTAATTGAGAATTTTCTTTAAATATACATGCACGAGAATCTTAGTGTATATGGAAAACAGGGGACGGGGTTGACGCATGCGCAGCTGCTGGTGACGAGGTCTTAGACAAAATATTTTCTTCAATAACGAATTTTGTGGCATTGGCTCAGTGGCTGTAGTCATGGAGTCATGTAGTCATGATTGTGGAGAGGAACTGGGAGTATTATCTATGGAGAGAGGTTGAGAATATTAGCTGTGGAGGTAGAGTGGGAGCATGAGCTGTGGAGGGAAGGCTGAGAGTATTTGTTGTGAAGGGAGACGATAATATAAGATGTGGAAGAGGCTGATCATATTAGGTGTGGAGGGAGGCAAGAGGTATTAGTTGTGGAGGAAGGTAAGAGGTATTAGTTGCGGAGGAAGTATTCGTTGTAAGGGAAGCCAGTAGAGAATTACTTATAAACGGAGCTGGCAGGAGCCAGCAGAGGATAAAGCAGTGGAGGGAGCCAACAGAGTACAAGCCGTGGAGGAGCCAGCAGAGTATAAAGCCGTGGAGGAACCAGCTGAGTATAAAACAGTGAAGAGAGTCAGCCAGCATCACCAGCACTCTTCATGGGAATCGCTCTCAAAACTTTGCGTAACGAGCCTCATCTTTTCCATTCCAAAGATCCCAAAGGTTTTTCTCTCGGTTTAATTTGTAATTACTCAAGGCCAAGTTGAGAGTTGTCGTTTATATCTCCAAACCGTCGAGTTTCAAGGATGTCTTTCGGCAATTAATTGGATTACGAATTCAATTATGATTGAATTAACACAGTTAGTGGGAAAAAGAGAGATTTTTTGGGATGGGGGGGGGGGGAGGTATTTAAGACAGCAGCTGCAAGAGAAAATAAATCGTTTGAGAGATAAGTTCCACTATTGTTTTTTTAGTAAGGATTTTGTTGCTAGTATATTGACGGTTTGATGTTTAGTGAGTGCCTGTGAGCATTATCTCTCTCACACACACACACACACACACACACACACACACACACACACACTGTGATGTAGTGGAGGCAGGATCCATACATAGCTTTAAGAAGAGGTATGATAAAGCCATGGAACAGGGAGAGTGTGGACCTAGTAGCGATCAGTGAAGAGGCGGGGCCAGGAGCTATGAATCGACCACTGCAACCACAATTTAGGTGAGTACAATTATGTGAGTAAACACACACACACACACACACACACACACACACACACACACACACGACTCTAGAATCAATAAGGTAATAACACACAAAACACACAGCTTATTAGACATAAAGCTACTCACGTCAGTCATAATCAACTCACATAAGAAATCACAACTTTCTTACTGTACATGATAAACGAACTGACAGCCTCGCAGGAACTGCTGCCAGCAGCTAATGATCATAATCATCCATACAGCCTGTGCGAGCCTGCCAGACCTTTAAAATTACAGTAACAGTTCATTGACATTCGACGTCGAACGTCTCTGGGGAGAGAACAGATTTTCAGACAGACTCGTCTGGCATGATAGTCGCAAAATTTTCCAACACTGTTCCAAGACCCACTGAATATTGTCTTGCTATTGAAATTCCCCCAGAGATTCTCTCCTTTATGTGCATTTTTCTGCACGTTGTCACTCGCAGAGACGGCCGCTGAAAACTTTATTGTTGCGTTGAGACTTATTATTATTTCTTGGTTTCGAGTTTTGCGGGAGAAGAGAATCTTCTTGGAGAGTTATTTTAATTGGATTTTGGATAAGTCATTGCTGTTTTACTCTGCTTGGATATGTGTCTGCTGCCCCACACACTGCTACTCACTGGTAAGTTGCACTGCTGGGTTCCTCACTGCCGTTACGCTGCTGGATTAGTGACTACTGCACATCTGGATAAGTTATATGGTTAGTTTGTTGAGTAAGCTAGTGTCAAGCTGCTGGATAAGTCACTGTTACATTTGTGGATACGGCATTCACCGATGTATTACACTGTTCAGTAAGTCACTGTATTACACGAGTCATTCAGCTATGCATTACACTGCTGGACAAGTCATTCACTGATCTGTTACTTTGCAAAATAAGTTAAGAATGGGTTGCACTGCTGGATAAGTCATTCTTACATTACACTGTTGAGTTCATTGGAAAGGTTATTCACTGAAATTTTAGCTTAACAAAACAATGCTGACAAATCAGTGGAGGATTTGGACCAGCAGGTGGTAGGTCTGAACCAACAGGTGGTAGGTCTGGACCAACAGGTGGTAGGTCTGGACCAACAGGTGGTAGGTTTGGACCAACAGGTGGTAGGTCTGAACCAACAGGTGGTAGGTCTGGATCACAGGTGGTAGGTCTGGACGAACAGGTGGTAGGTCTGGACCAGCAGGTGGTAGGTTTGGACCAACAGGTGGTAGGTCTGGACCAACAGGTGGTAGGTCTGGACCGGCAGGTGGTACGTCTGAACCAACAGGTGGTACGTCTGAACCAACAGGTGGTATGTCTGGACCAGCAGGTGGTAGGTCTGGACCAACAGGTGGTACGTCTGAACCAACAGGTATTAGGTCTGAACCAACAGGTGGTAGGTCTGAACCAACAGGTGGTATGTCTGGACCAGCAGGTGGTAGGTCTGGACCAGCAGGTGGTAGGTCTGGACCAGCAGGTGGTAGGTCTGGACCAGCAGAGGGTAGGTGTGAACCAGCAGGTAGAGGGTCAGAACCAGCAAGTAGGGATTCTGAAACAGCAGAATTCAGTCCTAGAACAGCAGGTTCCTACCTCAGAGAACCATAACTTCCACATTATTGAGACTTGGCTCACTCTCCCACCTAATTCTTGTCCTCACCTGAGACTTAAGACACCCAAGTTAATGTGTACTCAAGTTCGCCATTGTGGACTCTGGCTGTAGCTAACACCGCAATTCCTCGCAGTAAATGTATCGCCAGTAAGTCCCGTAAAGGATCTCGGCTCCCTAACCAAACTTTCCAAATGGCCGTCACATGCAAATCCTGGCGAGGGAGGCCAAAGATATTTCAGCTCAGAGCTTTTAGAATTCATGTTATCTTTCCATTTCCATTGCGTGCCAAGTTTCTATCGCTCTCTCTCTCTCTCTCTCTCTCTCTCTCTCTCTCTCTCTCTCTCTCTCTCTCTCTCTCTCTCGGAAAAATAATAGCAGTAATAGCGATGACGAAGAACCACATACGAGCACTGAGGCAGCTTTATTGGGACGCACCAACACAATACTCTCAACGCTAACAAATAACACGACTCAACCAGCTGACGGGAAGATCAACATTTCAACAGCTCGAAAAGATGTTACAACCACAACAACAATCAACTGCTGCAACAGAGATCAACACAATCATCTGCTGCAACGCGAACATCTGCACAATCAGCTGATGAGCAGGAAGACTCTTAGTAAATGAAGCAGAGAGAGAGAGAGAGAGAGAGAGAGAGAGAGAGAGAGAGAGAGAGAGAGAGAGAGAGAGAGAGAGAGAGAGAGAGAGAGAGAGAGATAGAGAGAGAGAGTCAGCAAACATCCTACTGGGGCAAGCGTTCCACAGGGAAGTGTGTTTGGACCATTGTTATGGAATGTCTACTTCAATGATCTCATCTCATCCCAGAATCCCATACATATGCAGATGACTGCACTCTGACATTTACTTATCGAAGAGAGGAAATGTCAGCTGATCTAAGCTACATCAATCATCAGCTAACAGCTTTATCAGCCTGAGGAAATCGATGGCAGGTAACATTTCCTCCTGAGAAAACACAAATAATAATCTCTAGGCACCATGATGGTAATGCAGGAGCAGTAGTAAGAGTGAATGGAAGAATGTTGGTACCTGGAGACGAAGTTGCTATTCTTGGAATGAACTTTGACTCCAAACTGAACATGAAGAACCACACTGTAAATCTTGCAAACAAGGCGGCCAGGAAGCTTATAGCACTTGGACGTATCTCACATTTGTTTGACAGTAAAGGCTGCAAGATTCTGTACGAGGCGCAAGTACGCTCACACCTTGAGTATGCTCCACTTTCTTGAACTGCTTGCCCCCCATCTCATCTGCGACTTCCTGACAGAGTATAGAACAGAGCAAGACTCATCTCTCGCCTGGACCCATCATGGATAGATCTGTCAGTCCACCAGAGCCTTCAGCATCTGAAGGATGTGGGCCACCTTACTGTTATGTACAAGACCAATACTGTCAGAGTACCACACTTGGCTCCACTGTGAGGACAGCGAGAAGTGAGCTTCTACACAACAAGACGGGCAGCAAGCAGCAACTTCACTCTTACTGTACCCTTCTTCAGAACATCGCTACATCTGAGATTATTTATTTGTAGGATAACTTGAGTTTGGAACATGTTAGGAATCCTTACCCTAACCCTGTTAAACCCTGTGTTTAAGAGAGAGAGAGAGAGACACAGAGAGAGAAAGTAACGCTAACCAGTAACATTAACACAAGCAACATAAATATATTAACCTCTCTGCCAAATCTGTCAGTAACACAACACATTTATCAGTATTCACCTCCCCCCCCCACAACACAAACACAGTGAACTGTTTACATCAAACAATTCGTCAGTATCAACAGTGTTGTCCCAATTTTGTCTGTATTGTCTGGAATGCAGTTACACCAATTTGCTTAACTCACTTTTTTTGGGTCGAGCCTTTTACAGTAGCCATTTTGTACACACTTTTTTTCAGTAACGGGGCTTTCAATACGATTAATTTTGAGTTAAAATTACATTAACATTGCATTTTTTTTTTTTGAAGTTGCCTAAGCTAGTTCATGGAGAGGGAATTGCCTCGTTAAATTATTAATATGCTAAAACAATTAAGGTAATCATTTAATTTTATGGAATTTCAAACTGATTATTTCAGTGCACTAGCAATAGAGGAAGGTTTCATTATTTAATCTTTAATTATTACATTAGAGGGGAAGCACCAAACCCCCGGGGGCCGTAAATAGCACACACGCAATGGGAGCGAAATCAAGACCGATTCAAGGAACTAGAGGGTGACAACGTTGTAGTTTGACAATATTGGCCTTGTACATAACAGTAAAGTCACCCACATCCTTCTGGTATTCAAACCTCTACTGAAATGACAGATCTATCTAAGCCGGGTCCAAGTGAGAGACGAGTCGTCCGGCTCCTTTCTCTATTCTCTGAAGAAGTCGCAGATGAGACGGGGGTCAGGCAATCCAAGAAAATGGAGCATCACTTCCCCTAATCGAGATCCCTTCACCGGAGAGAAGGGCTCCCCCTCCTTTAAATTATCCACATCACTTTATATTTAAACCATTCGAGGTTCATCAACAAAGCACGCGATGATAGGTTAAATATTAATGTTTTAAAATCATTAATATTTAATTGAGTAAAAC
>NC_091347.1:14027341-14039841 GCF_038502225.1 Cherax quadricarinatus | reverse complement strand
GCGAGCGCGCGCTCACCTAATTCACCTAATTGTACTCACCTAATTGAGGTCGCAGGGGTCGAGACTCAGCTCCTGGCCCCGACTCTTCACTGAGCGCTACTAGGTCCTCTCTCTCCCTCCTCCATGAGCAGTGTGTGTGTGTGTGTGTGTGTGTGTGTGTGTGTGTGTGTGTGTGTGTGTGTGTGTGTGTGTGTGTGTGTGTGTGTGTGTGTGTATGTGTGTGTGTGTGTGTGTGTGTATGTGTGTGTGTGAGTATGTGTGTGTGTGCATGTATGTTGTAAATCGACAGAAAATTGTGTCATGGTGAATAATAATAATAATAATAATAATAATAATAATAATAATAATAATAAAATATATCGTCCATCATCTTATAAATTCTCACGATAATGCCTACACACACACACACACACACACACACACACACACTAATTTTCCTCACTAAGTGTCACTCAGCACGTTGAGCGTCCCTGGAGGGTACACGCAGTGTCACTCACTGACACAGTGTCACTCAAGGACAAGTTCAGTGTCACTCACTAACATTCAAAACACGCACAAAAGACTTAAAATATATATTTTTTGTCACTTTTCCCACACGTCCGTAAGCTCATTTATATACAACAAAAAAGCGTGGCAGAAATATGCGGCGACATGTTATGCAAATTGCTCATTAAGGAGTCAAAACTGATGGGATTTATTGTTACGATGGCTTTAATGACGCTCTACAACGAAACACAGTCGTTCTCTGGTGGCTGCCGGGGACACCAGCGACCACTGTATACCGGGAATCAGTGCGCATCATAATACCGGGAACCTGTGAATATATCGGTAACCTGGCAGCTAGATATTAAGATTACCATGAATCCACGAGGATTATTACACTGGGAATTTGTGAGCAAAATTATAATGAGAATTTGTGCATATTATAATACCGGGAATCTGGCGGCATAAGACCGGGAACCGTCGAGAATGTTAATTATGGTGCAGGAAAAAATGATTTTAATAATTCTAACTGTTTTACGCAGTTAAATTAGACACATGTGCAACTCTTGGGTATCTTTATTGAGGAAACGTTTCGCCACACAGTGGCTTCATCAGTCCATACAAAGGAGAAACTTGAAGAACAGGAGGAGAATGAGGTAATCAGTCCCTCAACCTTGAGTCGATGTGGTCAGTCCATCAATCTTGATGGACTGACCACATTGAGGGACTGATTACCTCATTCTCCTCCAGTTCTTCAAGTTTCTCCTTTGTATGGACTGATGAAGCCATTGTGTGGCGAAACGTTTCCTCAATAAAGATACCCAAGAGTTGCACCTGTGTCTAATTTATCAACATGTCGGTTCTCTGAACCTTTCATCTATAATCCTGTTTTACGCAGGCAGCAGCACCATGGGTATCCCACTCATAAGAACGAAGGCGTTGCTGTTAAAGCCGGATGTATGTCGGTCACTGCAGGATCAGAGATTCTGTAGGTATCCCCGTATTGCGTAAAGCCCTCAGTCCCCTGTGCCTCAACACATGCGATTGGAAGAGTGCAGAGTGCGGTATGCGTTTGTAATGTACTTAAATATCCCGCATTGAAGATTTTGAAGGGAATCAAGAGAGTCACAAATCATATGGAAATTAGTATTGCACTTCCTTCAATAATTGGAAATTTGAATATTCACAGCGCAAATCAAATTCGAACCTTGAGGTTTGAAGCCAAACTGAAGAGGCATTCCTTTGTTGTCTCCTAAAGATCAACAGCCTGATAATAGGAAAGTTTATGTTCACTAAATTAAAACAATCAAATGATACAATTGCTGAAAATAAGACAAATTGGTACCAACACAGCGAAAAATCAATGCAAAAATACTTACAATTATGATACGACAGCGTCTAGGGTTTGAAGCCGATCAGAAGAGGTATTTTCTAGTTGTTTCATGAGAAGCAATTTAACAGAAACGGCAAATTGAAGTTTAAGTTGAAGGTTACGTTTAAGTGCCGAACTTTCATTTAATAACATCCGCCAACGGTGAAAGTTTGAAACCAACCAGGAAAGGCATTCTTCAGTAATGGATCTGTCTCCATCGACTCCAAGTTTTCTTTTTTAACAATTTCAGCAAAATTTCAACTTTTCAGCTACTTAGACTGAACTTATATCATACTTCCTGTAGCAAACCTCATCATTAAAATTTTGAAGATAAATGTAAGAAACTTTTAGTTATTGATAATAAATGAATACCTGGAGTATACCTGGAGAGGGTTTTTGGGGGTCAACGCCCCCGCGGCCCGGCCCGTCACCAGTTATTCAACAAAACTGGCAAATTAGGGCCTGCGCCACCCAGAAACAGCATAAATCTTGGGTTCAGGAAACCACACCAATGGTAAAAATTTCAAGCTTATCAGATATATCATTCTCCAGTTATGGCACGGATTCAAATTACTCCAAGCTTAATTACTGTACTGAAAAATTGATCACACACAAACAAAAGTTAATTTGGTACTATCCTGGCCTTATTAAGATAAGGTTATAAATATTTCACACTACACACGAAATAGGAAGATCTGCACCTACACGTTTAAATCTCTCTCTCTGCCGTCATCGAAGGAGAAGACACGGTTTCTGAATGCTTAAACTACGTAGTCACAGTCAAGGACTGGACCGCGGGGGCGTTGTCCCTCGGAACGACTTTCAGGTGGGTGGGTGGACGCTAAGAAAAGTTTTGAAGATGATAAGAGCCATTCCAGGATGCTGGGAATAGGTTCATGAACTTGGTTAGGTGCACATGCCAATTGTTCCAAAGAATTCGGTCCTAGTTACCGTATACAAGCGTGGAAAATTTCAAGCCGATCGGATGAGGCTTTCTCGGGTCATGAGTGAAAAAGAAACGAAAACTTGGAGGAAGAAAAACGAAAAAGAAAATTATAGCAGAAACCTGAAGGTCACTCCTTCAGAGATACCTAATTATCAGTTACTGGGAAGCGCTAAACCTGTATTGGACATACAGAGCTGGGGGAACAGGAAGTAATCAAATTTGATCCGAGGAAAGGAAGGACCGTTGCAGTGCTCTGCAAGGAGAGCCCTACAACAGCAAACATTCCACCCTTGCAAGGGAGATTTGCAGACTTCTTCTCTGTACCAGCGTTTACCTCGAGGTACACTCCTTCAGGAGACGCAAGCAGGTAATCTGTAGGTTGCAGATGAAGGTGACAAGGACTGGTGCTCTCACAACACAACAACATCACCTGTAAAACAAGTGGTGACAGTGTGGAGTGAAACTCCAGGAAAGCGTGTGCAGGCTGTGGGTAAGTGATGGACACAGCACACAAGACTGGAAGACAGTCTTCAAGACATTACCTTCACCACGCAAACACACACACACACACACACCTGCAATCACCTATAGGTAATCACACACATCCTCGCAAAAGCTACATATTATTATTATTATTATTATTATTATTATTATTATTATTAATACAACGTCTGAGTAATAGGAAATAATCATATTTCCTCTGAGAAAGACGAAAATAGCTCAAGTTACTTGGATCAGGAACCCATCGTCGGCATCGAGGCACTCCACTGGGACACAGCTGAGTTTGATGCGGGGCTTCCAGGGATATGAGGCACTAGACAGTGGGGGCTGAGGACCTCAGAGAGTCATTCCTCACAGGCCAAAGATGCAGGAATCTCGTACATTTCAGGTTCATTAGTCTGTGATTGATCTCCAAATAGAGGGACGGACAGAAGGCTCTTAATTTGTCTCCTCCGACTTAGAAAATCTAATTGACTGCCGAATGAAGGCTCTCATTTAATTCCCAACTTTTTCATTTGTATTTCAAGGGAGACTAATTTAATCTGATGGTCTCATTAAGAGATGTATGAATGCTAACTTATGGTTCAGGTTTTTTCCCGCGTCACTTCAAACTTGTCCAAAGATATTTTGCATATACACTTAGCAGAACTCGACTAAGAGAAAATATTCTTATTTTGACTTTTACCGTTTGTTGCTACAGAAGAAATATACTTTATATATATATATATATATATATATATATATATATATATATATATATATATATATATATATATATATATATATATATACAAAACCACTGTGAAAGAGTAGTGAAATTCCAAGCGCTTTCGTGACTACTCACATTTATATATATATATATATATATATATATATATATATATATATATATATATATATATATATATATAGGGACCCTCATCCTCAGAGAAAAGAATAAACTTGCTTCAGGGAAAACTCAAGGTTCTCCCTGAAGCTGTTTGAGAATTTTCTCCTACCACCCCCTATATTTTATGTATATTTTATTTAAAGACAAAATACATTGACAAAACATTCACAAAAATACGATAGAAAGTAAAACATCATAGGTGACTCAGAGCTACATCTCGAAGACTTCGTCCAGCTCCCCGGCGGTCGGCCGCGTGCCCAGAATGCTGCAGGCATTTCCTCTCTGGATTGCAACACTGAGTCTCTGAAAGAGGAAGCTGGTCGCCCTGTGGTCCTTGGTTTCTATGATGAGCTTTTCACCCAGCTCTATTAGGAACTTTAGAGCACACTTGCCCCATGCTCCAAGGGTCTCCGACCCTATTGGGATGAAGTTATAGCAAGTGGGAAGGTCTTCATATTTGCGGATCTTCTGGGTCTCCCTGTGGCTGGCTGCTCCACCCCCTTCCACTACGGAGTATGGCAAGTAGGTGTCTGCCAATGTGGCGGCACATGTGTAGTCCCAGGCAATCTGCTTTCCATCCATATATATATACATATATATATATATATATATATATATATATATATATATATATATATATATATATATATGTGTATATTATATATATGTCGTGCCGAATAGGTACGGTTTTGCCTTAAATAGCAATGCTCTTCTTGCCGAATAAGGCAAGCGAAAATTTGTGTATGCAATAATTTCGCAAAAATCATAAGAGCTTCAGTGTTTGATTCCACTGTTTGTGGCTATCATACAACCGTATCTTGAAAAGATTTTTTCCTGAGTTTACGATGAAATATCCTCGTTTTGTATATGAAATTTAGTTAAGGACTTTCCCAGGTCCCTTTCCCATGTTTTCAGTATCTTACTCTGTAACCTTCATTAATCAGGATTTTTTTTTTCTCTTTCTCTAGCATTATCATACTAGCAAGGCTCTAGTATTTTACCGAGAATATATTACCACCTCCAGCATCATAAAAGTCCTCCTAGTAATTTGGTTTATATTTCGGCTATATTTTGCAGCTTTTGTATTTATCTTTCACAAAAAGCTTTCAAGATCATTTTAGAAATTCAGGTGAATGTAATGCGTTCACTTGTTTTTTTTTTGAGGATGTGGAGAATCTCGTTATAGTTTATTAGATTAGCTAAGCAGAAAATTGTTACGCTGAAGCTGGAAATCTTGATATTTAGCAGTTCATTTATAAATTTTTTTTTTGGTCTCCAGGTAGTCCTGCATTTTTACAAGATTGTTTTCCGGTTTTTTATATAAACTTGTCTGTGAAACGGGCCTATACATCAATTTTTTTTCTGTATCGCCATTTTTCAACCAAAACACAATGTTCCCCATTTCCTCCTTTGTTCCGCCAGTTTGCCTACTTGTAATGGAATGTTCAAACTTCACTTGCACGAGTAACCAAGTCCTCCTGCGCACTATGTTAATTAAGTCCCAGGGTGATAACTCGTTGCGTTCTATTACCTTGTTTTAGCAATGTTCACAAATGGTTTATTTACTTCTTTAGATAAATTAGACACATGTGCAACTCTTGGGTATCTTTATTGAGGAAACGTTTCGCCACAATAAAGATACCCAAGAGTTGCACATGTGTCTAATTTATCAACATGTCGGTTCTCTGAACCATTCATCTACACTTCTTTAGATAGGTCAGTTGGATTCACATTAATTCGCTGTTTAAAGTCCCTTCTTAAAGGCGTTACTTACGCAAACAAACATTAATGTTTTATATCCGTCCTCTTGCGTATTTTTTGATTAAGCCACCGCATCGTCCACTTTATCTTTAATTTGATTTTAATATTTTTTCTTGTATAACTCAGATTAATTTCTGGGTTTGTACTCATTCTGTATTATTTCCATTTTTTTTTTCCTTTCCTGTGAATGTCCCGCATATGCCATTGAATCAATCGCTTCGGCTGCAATCATTTTTGGAACGAAGGGATTTATTTCGGGTTCATACAATGTACGTTGCAGAAATCTTCGTTCATTTTATATTTCTCCAGTGTTGAATTTTGCCACATTTGGATTTTCTAAAATGATGCCTATGTATTTTATTTATTGAAAGTTCATCAGCTCCAAACACACACTTCTATTTGAAGAAAAATATTTATATGTAATTGAAATGAAGTTTTTGTTATTTGCTCATTTGGTTTGTTTCACTGTGTATTTTTCTAAATGTAAAACAGTAATGTCCAAAAATATTGCAGAAAAGCTCATGAAACACGGAAGTGTTTAGGTGGAAATATTTTGGTCTTTGGGTGTGTAATCCCACACAAAAGTGATGTGCGTTTTAGTCTGTGTACAGTGTTTGTGTCTGTATCCAGTGTACTTAGTCTGTTTACATGCCCACACTCTGTACACACAGGTGGTGCCTCCCTTTACAAATAACAGTTACAAGGTATCAAGTTGCACAAGTCTAGCAGCATCACGCCTTTTCCTGCTTACCATCTTCCCCTCAATCTCTCTAACAATGTTCTTTCCGTGTTTTCCTCCTTACCATTCTCCTACTTTTCTGACGGGCTGGTGTGGTTCGTGGCGTGACGACGAACTCTGAATGTTATTCTTTTTCCCGCAGGTGTGAGTGCCGGGAGGTGCTGCCATCACCTGTGCTCCCAGGAACCTTCTCTTCTTCCCACCCAGCTGTGAGTTCTAGAAGCTTTTCCCGTCTCGACATTCTACCCACTCGTCGACATTTGCTCGAGAAATTAAAATAGGACAAGACTTCTTTTTCCTATCTAGTGTAACAAAACTGTGACATAAACAAGTGAAGAATTCATAGAAAACGGCAGACAAACATTCTTCATGGCGACTTCTGGATTTTATTTAGGTAAAGGGTACATTATGCAAGACAATCTTGGCAGATGAACGTAGTCATGTAAATATAATATGCAGATGATAAAGACTGTCGTTTATCGACCTTGCAACAGGGAAGGATGTTCAGTCTCCTGTCAGAGGACGAACTCGCCCTCAGTCTGTCTCGTTAACCGGAAATCTGACAACAATCATAGGATAAAACGGCCATCTTGAAAATAATAGGTGAAAATTTTAAGGACTTAAGCTGTACTGATTAACCTAAGCTCAGCATGTGATGGCCATGAGCCTGTGCAAACTACCTGACCTCTCGGAGCCAGCCAGGTCACGCTCGTGATTTTATTCAGACCTGAATCCTCTTCCTTCCCTCCCTCAAGTCCCCCTATACTCAAAGCCTATCAGATCACGTATTTTATTCTGTGGTGACCTGAATTCCCTTTCCCCTTCTTTCTCTCCCTCCCTCTTTTCCCTTTCCAACCTGAGCCATGACTCAATGAAAGATCGTTCTGACTATCGAGGTCAGGATGATGACCTAGTAGTGACCTCATAATCATTGCTCTTCAGGTCACTCTTACCTGACGTCTGGGAGTCTAGCCTGCACCATGAAGGTTGTTATTAACTGGGTCATCATATTATCGCTGGCCAGGACAGTAGCCGTTCAGGAGCCTGCCAACGCCACCACAACCACCACGTCAACCACAACAACAAAGTCAACCTCAACTACAATCACCACTGCTTTAAAGGCTCCAAATACCACAGGTGTTGTGGCCAGGACCACAACGTCTACTGCGGGTGAGTAATTACGTGTAATTTTCACGAAGAATTTTGTTTTATATTACCCCATCATTTACCCTCAACACCATTACCAACACCGACACTATACGCCCTAATTCCGCCACTACTATCATCGCCACTATTACTCACACCAACACAACCTGCAACGCCGCTATCATTATCACCACCACTATCATGAACATTATCACAGCACCCCACTCGACTACTGTATAAGAAAAAATTTGATCGATTATATATATATATATATATATATATATATATATATATATATATATATATATATATATATATATATATATATATATATATATATATATTTATATTATGGAGTTGTAAGTCGGATAGCAATAAGCTGTAAATACAATTCACCAAATCATGAATACAATTTCCCAGAATTAACCACAAACTTAGGAACTGATCAAACAACCATTAGGTTGAAACTGGAAGATGCTGGTCAGTGTTAAGGATATACTGGAAGATGCTGGTCAGTGTTAAGGATATACTGGAAGATGCTGGTCAGTGTTAAGGATATACTGGAAGATGCTGGTCAGTATTAAGGATATACTGGTAGACACTGCTCAGAATTAAGGGTATACTGGTAGACGCTGGTCAGTATTACAAATATACTGCAAGAGAGGAAATTATCACAATGGATAGCTGGGAAGGGGGGGGGGGAGTAGGTGTCCACACTGAGACTATCTGCCGACAATTATCTACTTTTATCTAGATTAAAAACCATCGAGTACTACTTAGGCGTTTGAGGCAATGATAGAAAAATAGAAGGTTCTCTCCCCACTATCCAATCCCTCCGGCCTCTTCCGAAAGAAAAACAAAGGGATACAGGGAAATAAAGCATGCCATATTAGAATTATTATAATCACAGGGAAGCGCTAAACCCATATGATTATACAGCGCATGTGGGGGGGGGGATGGAAGGTTGAATACCTTCAGGAGCACAAGTCCAACTCCCTAGATCAAAAGCCCCTCACCAGCGTCAAGGAACCTCCCTTGAGGGGGTCCTATTGGAAGCTTTTCAAAGAATTGAAATGGATGCTCAATGGAAGGCACTGGTTACAGCTACATCTACTCAATTAGCAATGTTTCTATCTTAACTACGCGAGTTACTCCACCGTCACTCACAGAGCTGTGTGTACCATTAGTTCTACATCTAGGTGCCACCAGCTCTGCAGTAACTATCGCTATCACTTATAAACTTGGTTGGATCGTTGTTACCTGGTCTTTCTGATGTAGTGGTGACATCAGGCACCCACATCCGACATTGTGTAGGTGGTGACATTAGGAACACACACCTGGCACTGCGTAGGTGGTGGTGACACTAGTTACACACACACCCACACTTGTCACTGTGTAGGTGGTGAGAGGTTGGTGGCACAAGACACACACAGTTGGCACTTTAATTACATTCTGTTACATCCTGCTGTGTGGGAAAGAGAGAGAGAGAGAGAGAGAGAGAGAGAGAGAGAGAGAGAGAGAGAGAGAGAGAGAGAGAGCTGATGAAGTGGGGGAAATTATCTATCAAGAATTGCAAATTTTTAATTGTAATTAATTTCTACTAAGAAATGTGTAATAACTATTTTCAATTTGCAAATTTGCAATAACAGCCGTAAGTGTTTCATTATATCTGGACACAACAAAAGTGCTTTTTGCTCCATGTTTGTCATGACTTGTGTTGTATCTGGAGTAGATTTTTTCTTAGTGCCCTTAAGGCAATCCTTATGTCTGCCAGGCTTATAAATGATACTGACTTGATGCGTTTTATTATTATATAAATAAGGTTTAGCAGGTACACAATGCCGACACGATGGAAACAGATACAAACGTAGTGCAATGAGATACTTTATTGACAACGTTTCTCACATGACTTTTTCAACAAGGATCTGATTACACTGTAATTACCGTATTTCACGGCTTATTAGAAGCATTTTTTCATAAAACGTCTCTAAAAACCACCCTGCGTCCTATAAACTGAAGGTCAGTGACGGGAGTTTTAAGTTTGGGGTGCGGAGAGGGCCGTAGCTCTCCCAGCTACGTCCGATGCCGAGCCATTGAAACTAAAACAAACCTTATAAGTCGCGTCTTATAAGCCGCGAAGTACGGTATGTGAGAGTCATTCATATCGTGACCAGGTCCACAAATCCTCGAAGTGTTGCGAGTTAATTTCAACAATTTTAATTTCAGTGATGTTAGATTCGGGCAGGGTTTAGGGGTGATCGTGAGCTCACTTTGACGTATCAACAAACTTATACAGAATCTGATCTCCAAAATCATCACAAAACCGTCTCTCAAGTTCACTCTAGTAGAAAAAAGATGGATAATTCTCTTCTTTCATGAGGATCTATTGTGTAAAATCAACGATGCCTGGCTTTCAAGGTATATTGTGAATCTACTGGTAGAGACGATCAACACTGCTACTCCAAACAAGATACCAGGATCAATAGAGAGACGAAGTTAGATCTTGAGCCCAGCTTCTCAGAGAAGTACTCACAAGAGCTACAATATATTCGCTCTAGTTCCTTTCTCATTGTATTAATGACTGTAGGAGAACACAGAGCATCTTTAACGTAGCAACCTCAAATAACTCCAATACAATGTACGGTTTCGTGCTGTAACGTTTTCAAGGCATTAGCTTATGCCGGTGGGAGAATTGGACCTGCCTCGCATGGGCCAGTAGGCCTGTTGCAGTGTTCCTTCTTTCTTATGTTCTTAAGTATCCAGTGCACCTTCAAGATATGAGTATAGCCGCTAGTTCCTCGAACACCATCATGGGCCTAGTTAAGAAAATTACCTTCACGCCAGCAGAATCCGGTGCAGGAATCTACATATCCTGTAGTGGCTGTGATACTGTATGTGGGAGAAACAAGAAACTTGAAGTAGCACCTCAGAGAGCATAAGTGCACATGCAGAAGGGACTATATGACACGTGTCATCTGATTAAGTGGGGAAAGGCCAGAGTCATAATCAAGGAGAATGATCTGAATAAGAGACGCTGCCTTGTTCTTCACTGATCGTAGTCTCCTGAACTGTTGTTCAGAAATGTAGTAGTCTTATGTTATATGTACTGGTCAATTTCTTGGTGCTCAACAGAACACCGGTATCAGGTGACCTGACCTCCACACACCGCTGACCTGACCTCACTTCTCTGCTCCTGTATATATATTCTAAATCTCATGCACTATATTGGATTCCTTAAGTTCCCAATGAGCGAAAAGATTCTTAATAAAATATACTGCTATTATATGTATACCACGTTTCTCTCGCCAGTCTGTCATTACCTAGTATCACCAGTATCACCACGTTTCTCTCACCAGTCTGTCATTACCTACACTTGCTAGGACTGAACCCAAACAACTACACGCTGAACAGCATTTGCAGTTATCTAAAATCTTCTCACTCGATGTTAATTTTCCGTCCGTATTCTTCTCACAAATACATCACCAGTAAGGGGCGGCACGAAAGAATCTATCGTCCTTGGCAGATCGTTTAATAACATAAAAACATAAGAAAGGAGGAACACTGCAGGAAGCCTGTTGGCCCAGGAAATGCATGAATCCTGTTAGCAATGCCATGAGCACTTCGATAGTCTGCTCAAAACAAAGATACTTATACCCGAGTGAGTATTGATTAAAACGGTGTTTTCCTTAAAGCACAGTTTTTAATGGGGTGGTAAAGCTCATATATAGAGAAGCATTGTCTAAATAAAGATCTCATTAAGCCAAAAGTTGTCCTAATACAACTCCCACTGAGCGAAATGTTACCCCTTACCCCCTCCATATCCTGCCCAGCAACTGCCGCCCATCCTGGCACCATGAGTGATAATCATTCAGATTTGAACGTTGCGTGTTTATCCTTGGCCACATTGTTCCCAGTTGTATCGCAGCCCATCTTAAGTTCCCTCTTTCTTTACCTGTAGTTAAGCTACAGTTTAAGTCTTCCGTAACGTAGCCTTGCTTAGCCTAACCTGAATACGCGCAACCTATTATAGAATATAAATTGAGGAAGTGCTGAATGCGTTATGAAATTGGCTTGCGTCCAAATATTGACTCACGGAAGAAGAAAAAAGAAAATGTGTTGCCAACAACCGCAATGGTTACTCTTGCCAGGGACGATAACTTCATCACAGCTGTCTGATTTTTTTTTTAAAGAATTTTTTTTTGAAGACTGTGAAACAGTGTCTTGCGCTAGAGTCCTCACTTCTGTAATGCTCTAATCTCTCTTAAAAGTCTTCGCATTTATTTTCTGCGGCGTAAGAAAAATCTTCAAGTTTATATCCACGATTTTCGTCTCGTGGGATGATTACGCCTCGCATTAAAAAGACGTTTATTGTTCTACTAAACAAAAAAAACTCGAAATTTTGCATTTTTATGAATCTTTAACTACTTACCCCCCCCCCCTCTCTCTTTTCTCCTCTCGTTTCTCTTCTCTCTCCTTCACTCTCGCTCACTTGATGATGAGGCTTTCCAAGATACAGAGTTAACTTAGTATGACAAGCAAGGCGGCTGGGCCAAGAGCTGAGACTTGACCCTTGGAACCACAAGTAGGTGAGTACACACACATACACAAAACAAAAACAGCACACACATACACGCAAAACACACACACACACGCACACACGGGG
>NC_091347.1:14012341-14024841 GCF_038502225.1 Cherax quadricarinatus | reverse complement strand
GAATATGCGCAGCAATAGCTGCAGCAACAAACAGGAACGTCAGAAAACGCAGGAATAGCGCTGGTAACAACAAAACGCAGCAACAGTATTAGAAGAAACAGCAGGAACAGCCGCAGCAACAGCTGCTGTAACAACGGAAACAAGAATGACGAAACACTGTAAACATGGGGAAGACAGACTCAACCACAAGAGAATAAAACTAAGAGCAGTCTTCACTTCAGGAGTGAGCCTTAGCCAAGAGGAGCCCACGAGACTCACTCTGTGGCAAGACGCCCTAAGAGACTCGGAAGCAAGCTCAAGAAAATTCCCAGGAGGTTCATCAGGCCGTCCAAGACGAGGAGCGAGAAGTTCAGTAAGAATCCCAGCCAGACCAGCATGAGGCCCAGAAGGGTCTGGAAGAGACTCACGAAGCTCAATAGACATCGAAGACCCAACAGAACGTAGCGGACCAGAAGACCCAACAGAAGGCCCAGAAGGCACAGTAGGAAGGCCAGGAGGCTTCATAGGAGACCCAAGATATTTAGGAACAGGAACAGGAGGAACCCCATTCTCGAACCCTGAGAATGGGTTTCGTACAGTTTTGAGTTTCTTTGTTATTGTCAGTTACTTCGTTGACAGATGTACGGTGGCCCTTATATGGATACTTTGTGTAACTGAACCCAGCCGATGTGTCTGATGATTTAAAACAAGCTTCAGAAATGAGCCTGAATACTTCTTAAGAAAACTGAAGTAAAATAAGAGGTCAAAGAGACTAAAAAAAATTAAACTGGTGTAAGAGGTTCATAAAGCCCTGAAGGAAAAAAAAAGACCTAAAGGAGGCCTAGGAGGCCAAGGAAGGAGTATAGGAGGTACAGAAAGAGGTATAGCAGGTGATCCATGAGGTCTGTATTGGCCAGGATGCCCGAGAGGCCTACACGTTTCAGGTCTAGGAAGCCTAGAAGGTTTAGGAGGCTTTGAAATTCCAGGAGGCACAGGAGGTATTTGAGATGACTCAGTAGGTAGCTAAGGAGAAGTAATAGGATATGATGAGAGTTATGGTGAGGGTGATGAATGATGATAGTGATGACTACTGGTGAGGGTGAAGGTGACAGTGATGACTATACTGGTGAGGGTGAAGAAAGGTGATAGTGATAACTATACTGGTGAGGGTAAAGAAAGGTGATAGCGATGACTATGCTCATGAGGGTGATGGTAATCATACTATGGCGGCATTGTTAACGATAAAAACTGTAGTGATAGCTATTGCACAGCTGTCAACGAAGATGTTGATTGCATTGGTGCAGCGAAGACAGTGACTGCAATACCGTGATAGTGAGAGGCCGGATCCGATCGGAATTGTGAAGATGACGTCAATGATAATAGGTGGAAAGCCAGGGATTGTAATTACCGAGGAGGCCGCCGGTGATGGCACCATTAAGGAGGAGTGGCAGGTATGCTGAGTGAGAGATCTGAAATTAACTCCTCACCAGATTAACACAAGGCAGTTCAATCTGCCGAAGCGAAACCAGAGGTAATTTTGGTGTTGCATTAATGACGTTAAAAAGATACACGTTGTGGGGAACAAGGGAGAAACGTCGTCCCAGTAGTAAAAAACGTGGTCCCAGTACAGTGCTGAGTGAGGAATCTGAAATTAACTCCTCACCAGAGGTAATTTTGGTTGCATTATGACATAAAAAGACATGCTGTGGAGAACATAGGAGAAACGTCGTTCCAGTAGAGAGAAAAGTGGCCCCAGTACAGTGAAGCGTTGAAACAATAGAAGTCTGTTCGGCAATGTATCCTTTTTCGCACAAGTTTTAGCAGTTCGACATTTGGACCTTGTGTTAGTTAAGTCTAGATAGATACTCTTAGTCCGGATTAAAGGTCATCAGAATAGGTTAATCCGGATTAAAGATTTTTCAGTGAACCGTAATCCGGATTTCAGGTTATCAAACTACAGAAATTATGACTAATGGCTCTCTTATGAAACGAAAAATCTGGATTTACTTCTAAAACAAAAAAATCCTGAATAAATTTTCTCTGACGAAAAATCCGGAATAAAGGTTCTCGAAGAGGAGAAACCTGAATCAAAATTTCTCAGGAGAAATAAATCGGGATTAACATAATTAATTTTACGTTCCTAAGATAAACGTTCTCAGACATCAATGAGTTCAAGCATTACTGTCGTACCAACATTAGCGAAGTTACATTCATCGAAATACTGGAAAGTTTATATGAAAAGCGACACAATAAATGTTTGGCGGAAATGATAGGACAAAGGGACCTTGATAGTGTATTAACCGGGCCAGATAATACAATGTGTGAGTCATTGTTAAAAATCATTATTTTTTATTTTCCCGCCGAATAGAAAATTCCATGAATATTTTCACTATTATATATATATATATATATATATATATATATATATATATATATATATATATATATATATATATATATATATATATATATATATATATATATATATATATATATATATATATATATATATATATATATATATGTGTGTGTGTGTGTGTGTGTGTGTGTGTGTGTGTGTGTGTGTGTGTGTGTGTGTGTGTGTGTGTGTGTGTGTGAGAGAGAGAGAGAGAGAGAGAGAGAGAGAGAGTTACCATTTTGTCCTAGGCACCTGTCGATTAGACGTGTGTGTGCTCATTTAACTGTGGTTGCAGGGGTCGAGACTCAGCTCCTGGCCCCTGCCTCTTCACTGATCACTACTAGGTCCTCTGTCTCTCTGCTCCCTGAGCTTTGTCATACCTCGTCTTAAAGGTATGTATGGTCCCTCCTCTACTACGTCGCTTGCTAGGCTGTTCCACTTCCTGACGACTCTATGACCGAAGAAATACCTCCTAACATCCCTGTGACTCGTCTGAGTCTTCAGCTTCCAATTGTGACCCCTTGTTTCTGTGTCCCCTCTCTGAAACATCCTCTGTCCACCTTACCTACTCCACGCAGCATCTTGTATGTCGTTATCATCTCTCCCCTGACCCTTCTGTCCTCCAGTGTCGTCAGTCCGATTTCCCTCAACGTTTCATCGTACGACATTCCCCTGAGCTCTGGCACTAGCCTTGTTGCAAACCTTTGTACTTTCTCTAATTTCTTGATGTGCTTGACCAGGTGTGGGTTCCAAACTGGTGCTGTATACTCCAGTATGGACCTGACGTACACAGTGTACAGTGTCTTAATCGATTCCTTATTAAGGTGTGTGTGTGTGTGTGTGTGTGTGTGTGTGTGTGTGTGTGTGTGTGTGTGTGTCGTGCTAGATAGGTAAAACTGGTCAATTACGAAGAGGTCATTTAAAATTAAGCCCTTTCTAAATATTTCTCTTATATATTTAATGATATATTTTTTTCATATATGTTAATATAAAAATTAATGATTTTGCACCAAAAGCACCTTAGGAAACTTACCTAACCTTATTATAACAAGCGCAATTTAATTAAGGCTAATCCAGTTAAATATATTTTATGGAAGTTTACAATAATTTAATAATAAACAAACACAATGAAATATATTTTTTTCGTTAGATTAGAGCGATTTTTTGCAAAATAATTGCATACACAAATATTCGCTTGCCCTACTCGGCAAGAAGTACGTTACAATTTAAGCCAAAATCGCAAGTTTCACTTATTCGGCACGATACACACACACACACACACACACACACACACACACACACACACACACACGTATGCTATACGTATTACAAATTACAAATCTTGCAGTTAAAAAAAAAACATGTCTTGCACGATAAGTTATAATTTTCACTATTCTAAGTGTTAACAAACGTAGGGGCGTCTGGTCAGGCATGACCACCCAAAATAAAAAAGCCATCGAAAGGGCTAACGTCGGATGAAGCATTATATAAAGTATCCTTTGCAGGTATATGCAGCCACCTGCACTTCCAGAAAGAAAGAAGAATGGAAAACTGGATGCTCTTTAAGCAAATGGGTGTTTTAACCTCCCACCATTACATGGGCTAAATATCCCTCGCGGGTTTAGCGCTTTGTGAAACAATATATCAAAATATATAGCATGGATGTTGTAGTAAGTCCATCGCAAATATCCAACCCGTATCTTGTCAGGTTTGAATTCTACATAAAGCTTTGGTAGCATACCTTAAACATGACCTTGTTGGACAGCCCCAAGTACTCTTTGATTAAGCTTCCACGAAACAGCCAACAAAAGCTGCAATATTATTGATTGAGAATGACATATGGGTTCAGCGAATTACATGAGAGTTACGACTAAAGGCACTGATGTCCTTGATGATTTTCTCTTTGTAAAGTATATTTACTGTTGGATATGGTATAAACCTTGGTAATAAATACCGACAAGTTGGTTTAGAAAGACACGTAAGCAAACACTATGACATATTTATTAGAAAACGTTTCGGTCCTGGGACCTTGATCACTTCAGAAGTGATCAAGGTCCCAGGACCGAAACGTTTTCTAATGTCAGTGTTTGCTTACGTGTCTTTCTAAACCAACTGCTGGATATCACTGCCGTCGTGGACGGTTATGTTCTTGTTAGTGAACAAGTGCGTCAGTAAACAAGCGTGTAATTATGTTCAGTTTGTGTACGCCCATTGCGAACCAAATAACCTCAGTGTTCAAAGGTTATTCTGGGTCACCATCAAGCAAATAAAGGGAACGGAACAGAATGTCAGTGAATCCATCTACTGTCACCATTCCTCCAAACAGAATGTCAGTGAATCCATCTACTGTCACCATTCCTCCAAACAGAATGTCAGTGAATCCATCTACTGTCACCATTCCTCCAAACAGAATGTCAGTGAATCCATCTATTGACACCATTCCTCCAAACAGAATGTCAGTGAATTCATCTACTGTCACCATTCCTCCAAACAGAATGTCAGTGAATCCATCTACTGTCACCATTCCTCCAAACAGAATGTCAGTGAATCCATCTATTGACACCATTCCTCCAAACAGAATGTCAGTGAATCCATCTACTGTCACCATTCCTCCAAACAGAATGTCAGTGAATCCATCTACTGTCACCATTCCTCCAAACAGAATGTCAGTGAATCCATCTACTGTCACCATTCCTCCAAACAGAATGTCAGTGAATCCATCTATTGACACCATTCCTCCAAACAGAATGTCAGTGAATTCATCTACTGTCACCATTCCTCCAAACAGAATGTCAGTGAATCCATCTACTGTCACCATTCCTCCAAACAGAATGTCAGTGAATTCATCTACTGTCACCATTCCTCCAAACAGAATGTCAGTGAATCCATCTACTGACACCATTCCTCCAAACAGAATGTCAGTGAATCCATCTACTGACACCATTCTTCCATGAAAAATATACTGAGGAAAAAGGAGGGTACAAAAAACGTTTCTACAACTTAGTGAATTATTTCAACCGTCTAAATCGCAGCTTAAAAAAGAAAGGTAAGACAGTGACGAAGACGTTCTTTTCACTGCATAAGCTCAATGTTAGTAACATTTCAAGTTCTGTTGAGTTCCGACGTAAAGGTAAACACGATGTATGGCTTTGTGTTCATGAGCTCCATTCTGGTTTTACGTCGACTACAGAAGCAGGCATAATCTCATAAAAGAGTTTCAACCTATCAGTCCAGGAAGTAAATAGTGAGAAAGGATCACCGTCTGTTGTTTGAACGTTCTCACCACCAGAGAAACATCATAGCTTCAGATGAGAAGTGCATTCAGATAACTGAACCTGATAAGAGTGACAGAGACAATATCTCTCACACAATTCACGAAGACGCACCATATGCCACAATTTTTTTTACTGTCCTTCAACAGCCTAGCATATGAAAAAAATATTTCAAAGAGCACAGGAACAATGCGATCAAAAAAAATAATGTTTGTTTAAAGAAAAAGAAAAAAAAAACACACGAAGACGCACCATAAGCCACAATTTTTTTTACTGTCCTTCAACAGCCTAGCATATGAAAAAATATTTCAACGAGCACAGGAACAATGCGATCAAAAAAATAATGTTTGTTTAAATAAAAATAAAAAAAAAACACACGAAGACGCACCATAAGCCACAATTTTTTTTACTGTCCTTCAACAGCCTTGCATATGAAAAAATATTTCAACGAGCACAGGAACAATGCGATCAAAAAAAATAATGTTTGCGTCAAGAAAAAGAAAAAAACAGTTTCTTTTAGCCGACGACCTTGCCGATTAAAAGCACTCCCGCTCTACAGATATTTTTATTTTCACATATCTTTTTACATACATGAGATGGATCCCGCAGCATTGGCATGGACCAGTAATAATAACACTGCTGCCAATACCTACTGCGTTGCAATCAGGACCGGACAAATTGCTAAAGATAATTTCTTGCGGCTGTAAAGCCGGATATATCCATGTGTATCCTTCGTGCACTTTTGCTTTAAATGTTATCTCTAAATATCAAAAATGTCCCTTAAAGAGAAAAAAAAAAATCCGTTTCCGAGGGACTTCCTAATACATCAAATGGAAGGAAAATATTAATCTATGTATTATAAGCATGTATTAGACCATGTATTGCAATTATTATTATAATCAAGGGGGAAGCGCTAAACCCGGAGGATTATACAGCGCCTGGGGGGGGGGATGTGGAAGGCATTCAGGCTTAATTCGGGGAACTGGAGCACAGATCCAATTCCCTAAATCAAGAGCCCCTCACCAACATCAAGGAACCTTCCTCGAGAGGCCATGTATTGCAAGCATTTGTTTTAAGCGTTTATTAGGATACTATAGTAAGGTATGAGTGCTACTGGAATATATGGTGGTGGTGGTTGTTTTAATGGCGGTGGTAGGGCTGTTTGGGTAGTGATTGCGGTGGTTTTGGTGGTGGTGATTGTTTTGGTTATAGTGAGCGTTGTTTTGGTGGTGATGGTAGTGTTGGTGGTGGTTGTTTTGGTGTTGGAGGATGCTTTGGTGGCACTGGTGGTAATGGTGAAAGTTGTGGTAGTGGTGGCTGTGGTGGTGGTTGTTTTGGTGCAAGTGTTGGTGGTGGTTGTTTTGGTGGTGATGGTAGTAGTGGTGATGGTAGTAGGGGTGGTGATGGTGTGGATGGTGGTGATGCTGGTGGTAGTGTGGGTGGGTAGTGGAGGTGGGTGGTGATGTAAGTAAATCGTACAACTTAAATATAATATTGTCACTGTGAGGGTGCTACTACCACCACTACTATAGCTAGCAATATTACCTACCACTACTACTACTATAGCACTAGCAATATTAGGTACTACTACTGCACTAGCAATATTAGGTACTACTACTGCACTAGAAATATTAGCTACTACTACTAAACTAGAAATATTAGCTATTACCACTACTATAGCACTAGCAATATTAGCTACCAGAACATTACCGAGCAAAGTAGACACCATCACCATCACCGGTAAAGCCGTCAGTAGTGGCTACAGTAGCATTGATGGTGCTACCGGCGAAGACATCAGCGGTGGCAGCATCAACAGGGGTGGCGGACGTATTAGCGGTCCATGTCTCAATTCAAGTTAGAAACAAAATGATTCATAAGAACATGTCGGAACTCGTATTGTTTAGGCGGCAGTGACGGCTATTATGGCGGCAGTGACGACTATGACGGCGACTATACGGCGGCAGTGATAACTATGACGGCGACAGTGACGATAATGGGGCTTCGGGAACGACTTCAGATGCGGCTTCATGATGCCATTAAATGCAGTCCAAACCATATTCATAATTCGTTCCAAGTTATAGGGGATAATTCACCCCAAGTTATAGGTAATAAGACAGTAAATTTTGACAAAAGGGGAAATTTCACTGGTAGTTGGGCAAAGTTGGGATGCTGGGTTTTTAGCGAGGCAGAGTGGGTTCAAACCTCACCTTCATGATGTTACTCAGAGCCTGGGATGGTGGTGATAATGGTGGTGCTAGTGGTTGTGGTAGTAGTGGTGATGATGGTTGTGGTGGGTGTTAGTGGTATCAGTTGTAGTCGTAGTGGTAATGGAGCGGTGGTTGTGGTAATAGTGGTAGTGGTGGCGTAATGGTGATTGTGGATATGTAGTGATTGGTTCTGCTGCTGCAAGTGATGGTTGTGGTGCTTATGATGGTGGTGGTAGTGTTGCTGATGATGGAGATGATAGTGGTGGTGGTAGTGGTGATAGAGTTGCTGCTGCTGCAGTTGATGGTGGTAATGATAGAAGTATCGTTGTGATGATGCTTATTGTGATGGCTGAAATTGTTGCTGCTGATAGTGGTGGTGACTGTGGTAGTAGTGGTGGTGATAGTGGTGGTAGTGGTAGTTGTGGTGGTGTCGGTGGTGCTCATACAGAGGATCAATACTGACACAGGCAGCGTAGTATAGCTCACCACACCCGCTCTTCTTCCTCTGACAATCTTTGAACTACATGCCGTCTCTGTTCCACCCTCCACCAGTCCTAACATTTCCTACAACAGACATTTTTTGCCCTTGTTAATTACACCCCTGAAAGGGGTGTTAATTCCCTTTTCGCCTTTTATTTCAACTGGAATTTAACGATAGGTTAACAAGAGACGTATATCTCCAGGTCACACAGAAACATCAAGTCACCCGAAGAAACAGGAAAAACTAGGTCAGCCGGAGACTCCGAGGTGAGATATCGACCCCGTCTCGTGTACCAAGTCTTCACAACCGTCTAAGAGGTTCAGTGCCTCTATTTTTTTTTACCTCATGGGTCAACTCAGCTTAAGAGTACGAATTTTTTCTCATGATTGACGATCCCAACTCGCTGCACTGGTCGTACATAGTCTTGACACTTACCGACATAGCAAGAGCTGTAGTTATGTATCTGAAGCTCTTTATCACAATATGAAGATAACACCTCTTTGTGCGTATTTTCTTCCTAGTCATTTGGCAGACAATATTTCAGCCAGTCATTGCAAACGGTAACTCAGGATCTTATTATATATTATTCAAAGTTTTTGTAGTCATTGAAACATAAACACAAATAGTAGTTAAAAGTAATTAAGGAATTCAAACAAAGGAATGAGAGAGGTTTTATCAGCAATTTTTTTGTACCTAAGAAAGTGAAAAAAAAGATTAAGAACAGATGGACATGTTAGGCAAGTGACAAAGTAGTTTAGTTATAAAGATTAATATACGTTGTAAATTTCCTGAATGTATATAATATGGAGGCAGAAATTCCGTGAAAATGAACTGAGCTATGAAGCAGGTTGAAGGTAAAGACACTTAAGACTGAGATGCTGAGTGCAGGTCGGGATAAAATGTTGGAGAGGTTATTGCGTTTATTAAATGTGAATATGAAAGATGACATAGCATCTAGGGACTAGCAGAGAGCACGAGTAATTTCTTCGTATAAAGGAAATGAGGACAAGAGAGTAAAAATTATAGAGGGACAAGTTTGTTGGTTATACCAAGTGTATGGCAGAATTGTTATCGAAAGTGAGGGGAAAGATAAAGTATGATTGCAGAGGAACAAAGTGGATTTAGGAAGGGTTAGGGGATGTGTGGATCAAGTGAATATGTTGAAATATGTAACTGAACAGTACTTTGATAAGGGAAAGGAACTGTCTGTTGCAATTACGCATTTTGAAAATGCATAAGATAGGGTGCATAGGGGAGCGATGTTATTAGTCTCGCAAATTTATGGAATAGTTTGTAATTTACTGAAAGATGTAATTCGTTTTTTTGTGTGTGAAAGTTCAGGGCAGGCAGGAAGGATGCTTAATATTTTCCATTAAGAATGGGCCTTAGACAAGACTGCGTGAAGCAACTGTGGTTGTTTAATGTGTTTACAGAAGGGGCTGTTGATGGAGTCGTAAATGAAGCGAATGTTCATGTGTCAGGGACAGTTACTCTGATATAAAGTGGGAATGATTGTAAGTGCTGTTTGCAGATGAAACCCTGATAAAGGAAGATTCAAGAGAGTAATTGTGGAAGAATTGAGGTTCACTCAACCTTTCGGGGACTAACACCGCTGACTTTCCAGACTTAAGCCGTGGTTCTGACCACCCGACCAGGACAAGTTGTGAAGATTTAGAAGAGAGTTGTAGAAGTTGGCAGAGGAGTTTGGTAGTGTGCGAGAAAGGTGAAAGTGGACACGGAAATGAGGAAGAGAATGAGAGCAGGCACCAGTCTACAAAAGTTCTAAGTAAAGAGCAGTTCTGATGAATGGAAAATGATGAAACTGAATGTAAATATTCAATGTAGTGAAGTATTTATTTTAATGTACGAGCACAAATAAAGACTTCACAAATGCCGGTTGCCATGCTTGGGGCCTTGTAATTTTTCTATTAGGAAAGGACTTAAAAACCTCTGGCCAGCATAAGTTTCCTAAACAGTTATTAGAATAGTTGAAAATAATTTACTTCGATATCACACAAAAGCTTTGAACCTTTACCAAATGTTTTCAGATTCTATGTGGTTTGTTCACTTGCCTGTGCATCCATAACCCTTCCCCACACACACACAGAGTTCCACACAAGAGACTAGTGCAAAAACTGGAGGATCAGGCAGGTATAACAAGGCACTACAATGGATCAGGGAATACTTGTCAGGAAGACAGCAGCGAGTCAGGGTACGTGGCGAGGTGTCAGAGTGGGCGCCTTTGACGAGCGGGGTTCCACAGGGGTCAGACCTAGGACCGGTGCTGTTTCTGGTATATATGAACGAAATGAAGGAAGAAATAAACTCAGAAGTGTCCCTATTTGCAGATGATGTGAAGTTAATGAGAAGAAGAATTCAATCGGACGAAGACCAAGCAGAACTACAAAGGGATCTGGACAGGCTGCAGGCCTGGTTCAGAAACTAGCTCCTGGAGCTCAACCCAACCAAGTGCAAAGTCATGAAGATTGGGGAAGGGAAAGAAGACTGCAGACCGAGTACAGTCTAGGGGGCCAGAGACTACAAACCTTACTCAAGGAAAAGGATCTTGGGGTGAGTATAACACCGGGCACATCTGAGGCGCACATCAACCAAATAACTGCTGCAGCATATGGGCGCCTAGCAAACCTAAGAACAGCATTCCGACATCTCAATAAGAAATCGTTCAGGACCCTGTACACCATGTATATCAGGCCTATATTGGAGTATGCAGCACCAGTTTGGAACCCACACCTCGCCAAGCACAAAATTTGAGGAAGTGTAAAGGTTAAAGGTTTGCAACAAGACTAGTCTCGGAGTTAAGGGGCATGTCCTACAAGGAGAGGTTAAGGGAAATCGACCTGACGACACTGGCAGAGAAGAGAGATAAGGGGGATATGATAACGACATATAAAATACTGAGAGGAACTGAAAAGATGGACAGAGACAGGATGTTCCAGAGATGGGACACAGCAACAAAGGGTCACAATTGAAAGTTGAAGGCTCGGATGAATCACAGGGATGTTAGGAAGTATTTCTTCAGTCACAGAGTTGTCAGGAAGTGACGTAGTGGAGACATGATCCATACACAGCTTTATGAAGAGGTATGATAAAGCTCATGGAGCAGAGTGACCTAGTAGTGACCAGTGAAGAGGCGGGGCCAGGAGCTGTGACTCGACCCCTGCAACCACGAATAGGTGAGTATACACACACTGTGAACATCTGGTAATCAAATTTAAGACTGTGTATCTTCCTTCTAGACGATATTAAACAGTGACTGAAGATTATGTTATAGCGTAGGACAACCCTTCCACTCACCCAAACTTCAGATTACTAACCTGTGCTCTTGCAGGCTTCAACTTTTAACCTCGGATTCGCTGAATTATTGATCGATGAGTAATGAAACTGAAGCATTTCAACTATACACAATCTAAGAGTTATTCCCGTTGAGCTTTACTTTACTGAATGATGAAGCATATAATTATTATATTGACCATAATTTTAGATTTAATTTAAATGTTTTAAGCAACTGTACAGTTTTAATTTTTTTTTTAAGAAGAATGATCGTTTTTTTTTAGGTTTTAAGAGCGTTTCAATTATTTCTGAACTTCACTGCTTGTCCACAGAGTTTAATATGAACCCGCACTCTTCCTTAATGAATAATTTTTATAGCACTCTGGTCACAGACCGGGCCGCGGGGGCGTTGACCCCCGGAACTCTCTCCAGGTAAACTCTATTTAAAAGGAAATAGAGTTCTCCGAAACGTCTGAATTTAGCCATAAACCTTTGTGTAACGGTTTCCTATAATGTATGTATGTATGTATTATATCGTATTATATATATCGCTTTTTATTACAGCTTAATCTGGTCTCTCACACACACACACACACAATATATATATATATATATATATATATATATATATATATATATATATATATATATATATATATATATATATATATATATGACATTTTGAGCCCTATTGTTGGTAAAATTTCTAACTTTAATGTTAAAAACAACTTAGATTTAGTTGATAAATTAAGCTCCTTGACTGACTTAAATGATTTTAACATGGTTAGTTTTGATGTTACTTCCTTGTTTACGAAAGTTCCTGTTGATTTATAAAGTTTCTTATCTGAAGAACTCGTTAATTAGGATTTACC